>NC_092754.1:67417206-67663701 GCF_047496795.1 Chiloscyllium punctatum
AAAAGTGAGAAATAGGGAGTTATTTATACTAGGATCTGTCCACACTGACAGTATGCTCATTTATTGTGTATTCTTTCTATTGATTGCTGTCCCTATATGACTTGACTTGCACTTCTCCAGGTTGCTGGTACATTCCACTGGACCTCCTAGCTTCCATCTGCTCTGTGTTCGCTCATCAAATCGAGGAAGTCACGTTAACTGTACAACTCTCTGCATGAAAACTAAACAGCCAGATTAATTACACACAGCTTTCCCTGCAGAAATTCAGACTGACAGTCCTGGATTCCTCTGGGATTTTCTAAGGGACCATTATTCCTGCCTCGCAGAATTCCGATCTGTAAGTATTCAGACAGCTCCTTGCTTCATACTAAACTAAGCTACAATATCAACAGGTCTCTGACACTTTGCCTGTACTCGGTGAGGAACCGAAAATGATGGACAAGGAGCAAACATGACAGGGGATTTTTCTCCCCAGCTTCTTTTAAGGATGTGAATCTCCTGTATAGGTCCTCTTTCTCTTTAAGTATATAACTTACAATAGTTTGCACAACAAAATCTGCACAAGACAAGGGCCTGAATCGTTTGACTTGGCCAATCTCATTTCTGTCAGTTTCATGGAGGGTTTGTCTCCACAAGTGGATAGAGCTTGTAAGCAGGCCTATGGTGTATTAGCATTCATTAGCAGAGGGATTGAATTCAAGAGTCGTGAGGTGATGTTGCAGCTGTACAGGGCCTTGGTAAGGCTACATTTGGAATACTGTGTGCAGTTCTGGTCGCCTCATTTTAGGAAAGATGTGGAAGCTTTGGAGAGGGTGCATAAGTGATTTACCAGGATGTTGCCTGGAAAGGAGAATAGGTCATACGAGGATAGGTTGAGAGTGCTAGGCCTTTTTCTCATTGGAACGGCGAAGGATGAGGGGTGACTTGATCGAGGTTTGTAAGATGATCAGAGGAATAGATAGAGTAGACAGTCAGAAACTTTCTCCAGGTACAACAGAGTGTTACAAGGGGACATAAATTTAAGGTGAAGGGTGGAAGGTATAGGGAGGATGTCAGGGGTAGGTTTTTTACCCAGAGAGTGGTGGGGGCATGGAATGCACTGTCTGTGGGAGTGGCAGAGTCAGAATCATTGGTGACCTTTAAGCCGCAATTGGATATGTACATGGATGGGTGCTTAAGCTAGGACAAATGATTGGCACAACTTCGTGGGCCGAAATGCCTGTTCTGTGCTGTATTGTTCTATGTTCTATTTTCTATGTAAGTCTAAGTGAATGATCTCATAATAACAACATCCTGAATCTGCCTCATTAACTACCTTCCCTGTCTCTATGTCCCTTCTTTCATCTGATACGAGCTCAATGATTATTTTCTGCTTTGTTATCGGTATAAAAACTGCCCACTGCCCAGGTTTCCCAGAATGCAACGGATTCCTTGCTACAGATGCCATTTTAAAAAAGTCATTACACACTTGGATTGTCAGTCTGAAACTGCCCTGGACATGACGGCGGGGTTGTGGAGGGAGAGAGGGGGGTAGATTGGGAAACGTAGTAAACTGAGGGCCCCACATTGTGGCTGAGCCCCTGAGGTTCTGGTGGATGGCATGGTGCAGGACAGGGACATTATCTTCCTTCAGGATAAATAGACAAAGTCTTTTTCCCTGGGGTCGGGGAGTCCAGAACTAGAAGGCATAGGTTTAGAGTGAGAGGGGAAAGATATAAAAGAGACCTAAGGGGCAACCTTTTCACGCAGAGGGTGGTGCATGTATGGAATGAGCTGCCAGAGGATGTGGTGGAGGCTGGTACAATTGCAACACTTAAGAGGCATTTGGATGGGTATATGAATAGGAAGAGTTTGGAGGGATATGGGCCGGGTGCTGGCAGGTGGGAGTGGATTGGGTTGGGATGTCTGGTCGGCTTGGACGGGTTGTTTCCATGCTGTACATCTCTATGACTCTATGACTGGCGGGAGAAGCCATGGCAGCAGACCTGCGAGCTTGTCTGAGATTGACCCGTGGGCCAGTGAGGTGCCAGCCTTCTGGGTGAATGTCCAACAATGTAGGAAGGGCGTTAATGACCAGGGTAAGTGCCACCATCTGCAGTTTGTGACCTTGCCCACCCCCCTGTGTGTGTGTGTGTGTGTGTATGTGTATGTGTGTGTGTGTGCGTCTCTCTCTCTCTGTCTCTCTGTTACTGCACCCACCTCCCACCAAGACCCATGTTCTCCTACTCTCTCTGAATGCAGCACCTTCTCTCTGTTTCTCTCTAACCTCTTCTCTGTCCTGCTCGCCAGCTCAGCCTGGTGTCTGTGTGCCCACTCAGTCACTCAGGACACCTCCCCACCTTTCCCTCAGCTGTCCCAGCACTAACAGCTGTACCAACCACTTCCATCTCCCTAATACCTCTTGATAATTCTCTCATTCCAGAAGGAACTATCCCACAATAGGGCAGAAAGAGCCAAGAGGGTTATGAGATAGCCCAACATTCAGCTCCTCACCCCCTCAAAGGGGAAGGATCCTGACCCTAACAACCACAAGAGGCTGACTGACAGTGTCCCAGCTCCTGGGCTGGGATCTGAGACTCTCCCTGACTCAATGTGCTTGGCACCGTGACTGACTGTGGACAATGAT
The DNA here is from genome assembly GCF_047496795.1 of Chiloscyllium punctatum. Classification (NCBI taxonomy): domain Eukaryota; kingdom Metazoa; phylum Chordata; class Chondrichthyes; order Orectolobiformes; family Hemiscylliidae; genus Chiloscyllium; species Chiloscyllium punctatum. The sequence continues at coordinate 67,419,833 of NC_092754.1, forward strand.
ATCAGGCTTCCTCGTTTTGTGTCTGTGCTAAACAACAAGACAATACAGCAGGCGGGTGAGCCTGGTAGATTTGGCTGAGGGGAAACACTGTTGAAGGCAGGGTAAGGCAAGGCAATAATTCTGTGAGCGTTTAAGTCAGTTGAAAGTGAATGTGTACAAACACGGAGTGAGCACCCCAGAGGGAAAATCCATGAGCTGTTTTGTGTGTCCCTGACCACAGTGCCCTTGCAGCAGCATTGACTGTGTACAAACACGGAGTGAGCAGCCCAGAGTGACAGTCCATGAGCTGGGTGTGTGTCCCTGAGCACAGTGTCCTTGCAGCAGCATTGCAATGAGAGTTGTCAGTGCACACTGAGCTGCAGCATTGAAGTACAGATGCGTATTGTTAGTGGGTCGGGATGTGCTGGGATGGCATGGTGAGGCTGGCATGTGACAGATGCCAGCATTGGTGGGTGTGGAGTGCATGCAGCTTCTGTTCATGCGGCGTCCCCGATACGTTGATGTCCAGGACAGAAGTCTGCAGAAGCGAGCGGCCAAATTTGAGTCACCAGGTACCAGGTCTGACTTTCATGTCAAATTCTCTATGTTGAGTTTCCCCACAGTGGGGGAGAATATGAAGCTGCACGGTGATGAGTGGGGGAAGGGATCCACAATAATGTGACTATTGATCATCAGTAATCATTCAGTGAGCATCTCGCTTCTCCGGTGATCAAATCTTGACTTAAAGAAGAGTCCAGCACAAGAACATGCCCTTCAGCTCAGCAGGCCCGCACTGACACATGATACCATTCCAATATTAAAACAGAAGTTTTTGCTCCAATACCTTCTATGTCATTCTATTCCATACATAGTCATATTTGTGCCAAGATCCCTCTTAAACCTTGCTTTATTGGCTTCTTCACCTCTATCAGTGCATTTCAGGCACTTTCACATTGTGTCTAGAACAGCAAAAAAAAAGCCTTACCTATCATCTCTCCTGAACTTTCTCCCTTTTACCTATAACCTATGGTCCTGAGTAATTGATATTTCTACTCTGGGAAAAAAGCCTTTAACTGTCCTTCTATCTATGCCTCTGATAATTTTGTAAATATCTCTCAGGTAGCCCCATAGCCAATGATGCTTTGGTGGAAACAAGCCATGTGTGTTCAATTTCTCCTTCTGACTAATACCCTATAAACCAAACAACATCCTGATAAAACTTTTCCATACCCTCACCAACACTTCAACTTCATGTGGCAACCAGTACTGTACCCAATATTATAAATGTACCTCGAACTAAGTTTCTCTACAGTTGCAGTATGACCTGCTAATGTTCATACTGTATGCTCCGACGCATGTCTGCAAGTTTGCCGTCAGTCGTCTTGATCACCCTATCCACCCGTGTTACCACTTTCAGGGAACTGTGGAGCTGTACACCAAGATGCCTTCGGATGTTGATGCAATCTGTAGTTTTTCCATCCACTTTATTCTTCTCTGCTGCATTAGACCTTCTAAAACGCACTACGTCGCAACTGTCCAGATAAAGTTACACTGTGGTTTTCTCTGTCCAAGTCTGCAGCTGACCTATATCCTGCTGTATTCTCTGGCAATCATCCTCAAAATCTGCAACTCCGTCAATCTATTTACAGATCGCCAGTCACAAAAACACTGTTCCAACACTAAACTGTCTTCAATGGCCAAGCAGGTCTCTATCCATCTTACTAAGTGACCGCTATCCCCTTTCACTTCATCTTCTATATGTGCCAGCATAAGGAACCATATCAAAGGCCTTGCTAAGGTCCAAACCGCCAATATCCAGCACCGTGCCCTCATCAATCAATTTTGTCACTTCTTCAAAATAATCAATCAAGTTTGCGAGACAGGATATTCCCCACACAACTGTGTTGCCTGTTGCTAGTAAATCCAGATTAGAGTAGTATTGCAGCTGCACTCATTCAGATAAGTGATTATTCCATCATATTCCTCACATGAACCTTGGAGAGTAGATTAGATTCCTTACAGTATGGAAACAGGTTAACCAGTCCACGTCAACCCTCCGAAGAGTAAGCCACCCACACCCATTTCCTTCTGACTAAAACACTTAAGAATTTAGTATGGCGAATTCTCCTGGCCTGCACATCTTTGGACTGTGGGAGGAAACCCATGCAGACCCAGGGTGAATGAGCAAACACCACACAGTTAGTCACCCAAGGCCAGAATCGAACCCAGGACCTTGGCACTGTAAGGTAGCAGTGCTAAAAACTGAGCTACTTTGCCCCTCACGATAGGGGAGGTATGTGATGGTTACTGTACAGTGAGAGGTATGTTGGGCTGTGATGGTTACTGTACAGTGGGAGGTATGTTGGGCTGTGAAGGTTACTGTACAGTGGGAGGTATGTCGGGCCATGATGGTTACTGTACAGTGGGAGGTATGTCTGGCCGTAATGGTTACTGTACAGTGGGAGGTATGTTGGGCCGTTATGGTTACTTTACAGTGGGAGGTATGTCGGGCCGTGATGGTTACTGTACAGTGGGAGGTATGTCGGACCGTGATGGTTACTGTACAGTGTGAAGTATGTCGGGCCGTGATATTTACAGTACAGTGGGAGGTATGTCAGACCGTGAGGGTTACTGTACAGTTTGAAGTATGGCTAAGTGTGAAGTTACAGACTGCATGAGCTGTGCAGAGTATGATTCTGCTGCTGCCGATGGCCCTCTGCACCTCATGGCTGCATCATCATTGGTTCGTCAATCTGTATAAAGTCTGTCCCATTCAGCACTAAAGGGGCTACATATCATAGTGAGGAGGGTCTGCAAAATGTGAAGGTAGCCCTTGATTCCCACTGTGGAGGAACCATTCTTACTGATATATGAAATGGAGAGGCGCATCTGCAGCAGACAGATCAGTGACAATGTGGTCAATTATAGGTTTTGCATTTTTTAATTGCACCGTAACCTGCCACAAAGCAGTCTAGTAGCCTCAGGATCCAGCATCAATGCTGAGCATTAACATTAGACTGGATTCCCTACAGAATGGGAACTGGCCCTCCGGCCCAACCAGTCCACACCGACCCTCCGAAGAGCAGCACACTCCTTTGACTAATGCACTGAACACTATGGGCATTTTACCATGGCCAATTCACCCGAGCTGCACATCTTTGGACTGTGGGAGGAAACCCACGTAGACACAGGGAGAATGCGCAAACTCCACACAGGCAGTTGCCCGCGGCTGGAATCGAACCTGGGACCCTGGTACTATTAGGCAGCAATGCTAACCACTGAGCCAACATGCCACACTTTATTGAATATATACAAAGGAGCTAACCCCCTCTGCCTGGCTGTGTCCTGTCAGTGGGACAGAACCGACCAGAGAGGGTGGTGATGTTGCCTGGGACATAGTCCTGTTCACAGAATCCTGCTTTACAGACAATATCTGACTGTTGCTTGATTAGTCCAAGGGAAATAGATACCAGGTCACTTTCACATTTTCTGTAATGAAGAGTTAATATCACTTTATTTCTTACATATTTTAAAATAAAGCAAACATCATTGTTTTTCAGTCGAAAACAATTGAAGTGAACAATAGTTGAATTACCAGAGTGCACAACTAACTATTACACAATTCAGTGACTGTAGTAAACAGCCGATTCATGTTCAGATCAGTGAACACACCATCTCACAGGCAGCAAAGCTGTTGAAAATGACTTTGAGGAAAAGCCTGAATTCAGACACAGTGTTATTGGGGCCTCACCACGACCTCCAAAATACTGGCCATCTCCAAAATCTGTCCAGAGAGCTCCCAAACTGGAGCTGGGCAGTTACTCACACAATCCCTCACAATAGACTGGTTAGTGACATACCTGAACAACGGGGAGATGTGTGTGGGACAGACTGGTCAATGGACTAGCACATGGCGCTGGTCCAGATGCAATTCAATAGTTATAACAACGACCTGTAAACAGCCATGTCTTGCAAGTATAGCTCTTCTTGTGTTCCACCTGAACTCTAATTCTGCACCTTGGACCTGATCATGAATGAAGGTGTTATAAAGGTGATGGACTCCTGCAGCACATCGCATCTGACATTGAATCCCTCATAAACAATATCCAGTGTATGTTAGCCCCACAATGTCAGTATCCAAACAGAATTGTACAGCTCCATTGATGGCCAGTGTGATCCCAGCCCAACGACCTTGTGTGTGAATTGAGCTGGAAATCTCTGTGTAAATGTTTGCAGCATTGTTCTAACCATTAACAACCATTAAGTAAAGTCTCTTTTTCTGAAGGTCTGATAGCCTTTCATAATACCAACTTTTAGATTGTCCAATAAGCACAAAATACACCCATTTATTCGGTACACTATTATAATAACAATATGATGTAAACTCACAGTAAGTAGCATTGAAATGATGAATCTCATTGCCACACCCAAGACCAAATTGTTATTAAGTACAAGGACTTTGAAAATACACAATTACTTTCCCCTGTATTAATATTGTTAACTAATAGTCTATTCTCCTGCTCCTCAGATGCTTCCTGAACGTCCCAGTTTTTTTTCAGAACCACACTTTTTGACTCTGATCTCCAGCAGCTGCAGTCCTCACTTTCACCCTGCTAATATTCATCTTAATCATTTTTGTGGGAACAATGCCACTGTGTATTTAAACATGTTCCAGTCAGATATGAGTACGTTTTCAGTTGCTTCCGTCTATCTCAGAGCTCAGGAATGTGGGATGACAGTGCCAGTGTCTGTGGTGCTCGGTATGTCGGCCATGCCTCTGAGAGACTGACAGATTGTTTCAAACATCATATCCCTTCAGCTGTTCACTGTACTGCCTGGACCAAGCAGCCTGAGCTCACAAAACCCAAAACCGTGTCCAGCATTGAACAGGTCTAGACAATACTTTTATGTTAATTTATTTATGAAATGTGATTGGGACGGCATTTATTGATCGATAGGAAACAAAACAGTGACATTTAAGGAACGGCAATATACTTCCCAATCAGGATGGTAGATGGCTTGGAACAGAACGCGAACATGGTGGGGGTCCCGTGTGTCTGCTTCCCTTGTCCTTCACGACGTTCGATGTTTCAGAGGTCCGTTGTAATCAGCCTTGGTAAATTTCTGCGGAGCACCGTGTAGATGGCAGGTATTACTACTGCTGAGCGTCAGTGGATGAGGGGTGAAGCTGCACCCATACGGGCAAATGGAAGTATTTAATCACACACATTCAGCATGTGTCTTAGCAATAGTGGACAGGCTTTCAGAAATTTTGAGGTGAGTCATTCCTGCAGAATTTCGAGCCCCTGACATATTCTTGTAGCTAAAGAATTTATATGCGTCAAAAAGTGGCGCTGGAAATGTAAAACAGGTCAGGCAGCATCTGAAGTACAGGAGAGTCAATGCTTCAGCATAAGCCCTTCACAGGAATGGGTAATGAAATCATATGGTCAGTCCAGTCAGGTTAACGATAATCCCCGCGATATTGCTTGGTGTGTGTTCAGTTATGGTGGTGGAATTGAACGTTAGAGGATGTGTTTCAATTTTTCATTGTTAGAGGTAATCGTTGTTTGGCACATGTGTAATGGAAATTGGATTGTCACAATTAAGCACACACCTGCATATTTCCAGGTCCTGTTCCATTTGGACAAGGACTGCTTCAGTATCTGAGTAAATCACGAATGGTGTTGAATACTGTCCAATCATTGGCAAACATCCCCACTTGTGATTTTACAGTCATTTATGAAGCAGCTGAAAATTATAGGGCCTAGGGCAGAGAGCACTCTTACAGCTCACTGATGCCGTCCCTCTCTCTGAGCTAGGAAGCTTGCTTCTAGTTCCACCTGCTTCTGAGGTGTCTAACAACATATCTGAATGGAATAATATTTAAATATCCACCACCTGGTTAGCTCAATCAGTTGGATGGCTGGTTTATAATGCAGATTAATGTCAACAGTGTGGGTTCAATTCCTGGGGTGACTAAAGGACTGTCCTACTCAATCTCTCCCTTACTTGAGGTATGATGACTGTCCAGTTAAACTACCGCCAGTTGTCTCTATCATCCTGTAGGAGTATGGTGCCCTACCTTTACATTGCTGATCTACAAACTTACCCAGAAACCCCGCCCCTGGGGAACTGCGGCGAAGCTGAGATGGCTGCTCTCCACCAGCCCCAGCCACCTTCCTTTGTACCAGGTGTAACTTCTACCAGTGCAGAAGATTCCTGTTTGCCGCTAATCCTTGATACGACATTTGGTCAAATGCAGTTATGATCATGTAAAAAGTGCAGTAACTATCACCTCACCTCTCGAATTCAGCTGTGTGTTCTCTTGTTGTACATCATTAGACCAAGGCTTCAATGAGCCCAAGGGAGGAGAGCCTAAACTGAGCTTTAGCGAGCAGGTTAGTACTGAGGAAGTGCTGCTTGATACAACTGTAGATGACATCTTCCATCCCTTTATTAATGACAGGGATTAGAGCAATGGGGTAGTCACTGATCGTCCGATATTTTGTGTGTGTGTGTACAGAACGCACCCAGATAGTTTCCCACGTTGTCAGGTAGGTCCCAGTGCTGTATCCCAGCAGGAACAGCCTGAATGGAATGTTATCATGGCCCACAGCCGTTGTATTCTCCAATCCCTCCAGCTGTTTGTAAATACCACACAAAGTGAATCGGATTAGCTGAAGACTGCCATCTGGAGGAGACTAAAATAGATCATCCCATCGATATTTCTGTCTGAACATTGCTATGAATGTTTCAGCCTTAGATTTCTATTTGTGCTAAGCCCATCCATCATTCAGGAAGGTGGTATTGGTGGATTATTCTCCTCCAGTGAATTGTGTGATTGTCCACCACCATTCACCCGGATTGTAGGGATTAGGTCTGATTCACTGGTTACATCTGCGTCTCATTTGCTATTTATACCATGCGATGAGTAAGTGGCCCAATTTAGTAACTTCATCTCATTCTGAGGTGTACTTGGTGCTACTATAGTCAGGCTTTCTTGTTTTCTTCATTGATCAAGGGTGTATCCCTGGCTTGACGGCCAGGATAAAGTGGAGTATATGCCAAGCAGTGATAGTGAAAATTATACTGGATTACAATTCTGCTGCTGTTGGTAATGACCCGAACCACCTCACACAGGCCAGTGCAAAATTCCAAAATCTATTGGAAATCTGCCCTGTTGAGCACAGTGATGGTGTCACATATACACAGGGGTCTTCACAATGTAAAAGTGGAAAATGTCTCCATAAATACTGTGTGCGGTAGTCACTGTTCCCAATACAGTCATTGAACAATGTGTCTACAGCCGGTAGGTTGGTGATGGTGATGGTGATGGTGATGTTTCTCCCTATCAGTCGTTCCCCCTGACCCGGTGCAGATGCAGTGAAGCAGTTGTGTCCTTTTAAACTCAACCACCTCGATCAGCAATGCTGCTGCGGAGCTCTCCTTGGTGGTGGTTTTGAAATGGCCCACCCAGTATACATTCTCCAGCTCTGTCAGTCTCTGTGCTTCCTCCAAGTGTTGTTCAATGTAGAGGGACACTGATCCACCAGCTCAGGCAGGGGAGTCAGCAGGAGGTTTCTGTGTCAGTGTTTGATCTGACACCGTGAGGCTGAGGGAGGGGGGGGTCAGCAGGAGGTTTCTGTGTCAGTGTTTGATCTGACACCGTGAGGCTGAGGGAGGGGGGGGGTCAGCAGGAGGTTTCTGTGTCAGTGTTTGATCTGACCCCGTGAGGCTGAGGGAGGGGGGGGGTCAGCAGGAGGTTTCTGTGTCAGTGTTTGATCTGACCGTGAGGCTGAGGGAGGGGGGTCAGCAGGAGGTTTCCGTGTCAGTGTTTGATCTGACACCGTGAGGCTGAGGGAGGGGGGGGGGGGGGGGGTCAGCAGGAGGTTTCTGTGTCAGTGTTTGATCTGACACCGTGAGGCTGAGGGAGGGGGGGGGGTCAGCAGGAGGTTTCTGTGTCAGTGTTTGATCTGACCCCGTGAGGGGGGGGGGGGTCAGCAGGAGGTTTCTGTGTCAGTGTTTGATCTGACACCGTGAGGCTGAGGGAGGGGGGTCAGCAGGAGGTTTCTGTGTCAGTGTTTGATCTGACACCGTGAGGCTGAGGGAGGGGGGGGGGGTCAGCAGGAGGTTTCTGTGTCAGTGTTTGATCTGACACCGTGAGGCTGAGGGAGGGGGGGGGGTCAGCAGGAGGTTTCTGTGTCAGTGTTTGATCTGACCCCGTGAGGCTGAGGGAGGGGGGGGGGGTCAGCAGGAGGTTTCTGTGTCAGTGTTTGATCTGACCCCGTGAGGCTGAGGGAGGGGGGGGTCAGCAGGAGGTTTCTGTGTCAGTGTTTGATCTGACACCGTGAGGCTGAGGGGGGGGGGGGTCAGCAGGAGGTTTCCGTGTCAGTGTTTGATCTGACCCCGTGAGGCTGAGGGAGGGGGGGGGTCAGCAGGAGGTTTCTGTGTCAGTGTTTGATCTGACACCGTGAGGCTGAGGGAGGGGGGGTCAGCAGGAGGTTTCCGTGTCAGTGTTTGATCTGACCCCGTGAGGCTGAGGGAGGGGGAGGGGGGGGTCAGCAGGAGGTTTCTGTGTCAGTGTTTGATCTGACACCGTGAGGCTGAGGGAGGGGGGGGGGTCAGCAGGAGGTTTCTGTGTCAGTGTTTGATCCGACACCGTGAGGCTGAGGGAGGGGGGGGGGTCAGCAGGAGGTTTCTGTGTCAGTGTTTGATCTGACACCGTGAGGGAGGGGGGGGGGTCAGCAGGAGGTTTCTGTGTCAGTGTTTGATCTGACACCGTGAGTTTGAGGGAGGGGAGTCAGCAGGAGATTTCTTTGTCAGTGTTTGTTCTGACACAATGAGCTTCAAACCTCCTCCAAACCTGCACCCTTCGCTATCTCTCTCTCTCCTTCCCCAAAACCTACGTTCCTCTCTATCTCTATTACCTTCTCTAAACCTTCCACCCATCCCATCTATATAACTTCCTCCAGCCCCTACTGCCTTTGCTATCTCTACAACACCCTCCATGCACTGAACCCCTTTTTTATCTCTCTAACTTCCTCCAAACCCGACACCCCTCCTTATCTCCTTAACCCTTTCCAAATACTGCACCCCTTCCTGGCTCTCTAAACTCCTCCAATCACTACTCCCTTCCTTATCTCTTCAACCTACTCTAGACCCTGCACCACACTCTATTTCCTTAACCCATTCTAAACCCTGGTCTCCTCCCTATATTTCTGAACCCTCTAAACCCTATACTTCTCCCTACTTACTCGACCCCACCAAACCCTTTCCCTATCTATCTAATCACATCCAATCCCTACACCCTTCCCTATCTCACTAACCTGATCCAAACTCTATGCTACTCCGTATCTCTCTCAAACCCTGCACCCCTCCCTATCTCTCTAACCCCTCCAAACCTACACATTTCCCTATCCGTCTAACCCCCTCCAATCCGTAACCCTTCTCTACCTTTCCAACCTACTTCAAACCCTATACTACTCCATAACTCTCTCACGCCTGCACGCCTCCCTATCCCTCTAATCCACTCCAAACCCTACTCCCCTCCCTATATCTCTAAGCTCCTCCCAAATCATGTACTACTCCCTATCTCTCTCAACCCGCTCATACTACCGCTAATGTTTTATCACGCCTCATATTTACGCTTCTACTTCCGTTTTAAGTTTAGCCTTACACATATGGTAGTTGCCTCTATTGACCTGCTCAATTTGTACCTGCTTTAAGCTTCTCTTTCCGATTTAATTCCCTTCTTACTGCAGCAACTGACTCCATAATGACTAATAATGCATCACCACCTCCTCCTTTACCCCTCTCCTGTGCTGCCGATAGTTCTTGCACCGCAGAATATTGAGTTGTCAGCCCTGACCTCCCTCAAGCAAATCTCTGTAATGGCAAAAATGTCACAATTCCACGTGTCACCATGTTCCCTTATTACATCTGTCTGTCCAATACCATACCCAACATTAAGGGAAAGCACATCCACCCTGGAATATATCACCTAGAATACTCTGTACTTCGGTGTTCTTCAGCCATTGACTGCTCGTTATCAAGCTGCCTAATTCATGAATCAAAACTGTACCTCTGGGACTAAATGAATGTTTGTTGAATAGTAATTTCGTTTTCAGTAAATGTATTCATCAAATGCAACTTTCCAGAACTGAACGGTCAGCTCTAAATACATCGAGTTTCTGCTGATTAATTGCCTGCTCAGTGTGCAGAGGGGACAGCCCTTTGTAATGAAGAACGTGAGACCTGGAGATGCTGGTGATCAGAGTCGTAAAGTGTGGCGCTGGAAAAGCACAACATACCAGACGACATTTGAAGAGCAGGAGAGTCAAAGCTTTGGGCATCAGCCTTTCATCAAGAAGGCATTGGTGCCTTCCCATGTTTTCCATTCCATGATTAACAGGTTATGGGGAACCATATGTGTTCAGGAAAGCAGCACTGGATAGAGCCCTGAAATGGAAAGCAGTCAATCAGATAGTTGGACAGTGAGGAGACATGGTGAGGTGAAGTACAGACTGATTGAAATACAAACATAGGGATAGATAAATCTCCTAGGCGAGACGGGATCCACTCTGGCTTACTACAGGAAGAGACCAAAGAGATTACTGTACCTTTGGAGATGATCTTTGCGTCCTCACTCTCCATTGGAGTATTGCCAGATGATTGGAGGGTGGCAAATGTCACTCACTTGTTCAGGAAATGGAATAGGGATAATCCTGTGAATTACAGACCAGTCAGTTTACATCAGCATTGGGCAAAGTTTTGGGAGAGGATTCTGAGAGAGAGAATTTATGATTACTTGTAAATCATAGCTTGTTAGAAATAGTCAGCATGGCTTTGTGAGGGGCAGGTCATGCCTCACAAACCTTACTGAATTCTTTGAGGATGGGATCAAACACATTGAAGAAGTGAGAGGAGTGGATGTGGAGTACATGGTTTTTAACCAGGCGTTTGGTAAATTTCCCCATGGTAGGTTCATTCAGAAAGGACGCATCGGATACAGGGAAAGCGGCCTGTCTGGACGCAGAATTGACTGGCCCATAGAAGACAGCGGGAGGTGGCAAGCATTCTGTCTGGTGCTCGGTAACCATTGGTGTTCCATTGGGATCGTTTCTGGGGCCTCTGCTGTTTTTGATAATTATAAATGACTTCGATGAGGAAGAGTGTCGGTGGATTAGTAAGTTTTTCAATTTAACAAAGCATGGTGGAATTGTGGGTAGTGTGGAGGGCTATTGTAGTTTGCACAGGACATTGACAGGATGCTGAACTGGGCTGATAAGGGACAGTTGGAGTTCAACCTGGAAAATTGTGAAGCGATTCAGTTTGGAAGGTCAAATTTGAATGCATAATACACGGTTAAATGTAGTATTCATACATTGTGGAGGAACAGTGGGATCTGATGATCCATGTCATAGCTCCCACAAAGTTGCCACCCAGGTTGATAAGGTTCTTAAGAAGCCGGATGATGTTTTCATTCGCATGGGGGTTGAGTTTAAGTAGTGAGGTTATGCTGCAGCTCTATGGAACCCTAGCGATCACACTTAGAATGCTGTGTTCTGTACTGGTCGCCTCATTATATGAAAGATGTGGAAGCATTGGTGAGTGTACTAAGGACATTTATTAGGACGCTGCTTGGACTGGAGGGCAGGTCTTGCAAAGAAAATTCTGGGAACTAGGTTTTTTTTTCTCATTGGAATGAAAAAGAATGGAACTTGACTTGATAGAGGTGGACAAGATGATTAGAGGCATAGATAGAGTGGATAGCCAGAAACTTTCACCCAGGACGGAAATGGCTATGATGAGGGGGCACGATTTTAAGGTAATTGGAGGAATATTTATGGGAGATGTCCGAGGTAGGTTCTTTACACAGAGAGTGTGGGTGTGTGGATAGGCACATGAATGATCGGATAATGAAAGGTATGTAGGTTAGTCTGATCTTAGAACAGGATAAAATGTCGGCAGGACGTCAAGGGCTGAAGGGCCTGTACTATGATTCCTGTTTCACCAAGCTTGTAGATTCTCATCAATTCTTGAGTGTGTGAGGGAGTGATGTGTGTGAGATCAGGAAGCTTTGATGAGGTGTTAGGTCAAAACTTACATTTACGTTGTGCATTGTTACAGTCACCTGAGTGCCAGTACAATATGTAACCACACACCAAACAGAATCCGCCAAGTTCAGTTATTAACGTGCTTCTTGGCCTGCCGTTTGCTGCTGTTTCTTCAGATAAATTCTGTTTGGTGAACCATGTATTCATCTCTGGCCATCCACAGAGATGTAAAATTTCATTTTGATACTGGTGATAATGAAGGTGACATTTATTGGATATGGTTTCAGAGGTTTTTTTGTGAGACTCAAGATAGTGCATCAGACTGTCAACTTTTTAACGTCTTTTCCCAGCATCCAGTCCAGGCTGCAGTTGTATAGAGTCTGGGAGGTAGGCCAGGTGTCAGCACCATCAGTAAGTTGTGCGGTGTGATTCTGACACTGCATGTCGACACATCTGCCCACTGGGCCAGCCTCTGACTGAAGATGATTTTTTAAAACATGGTTGCTGGTCAGCCATTGATATCTAATTTGGACATTATTTGTAGCTACACTGAGACCAGTAATAGTCTGTGAGTGAGCTCTCACCTTTCCCAGGGTGGATTCCAAATTATTTGTTGAGAAGAAATGTTTGACTGACTGGCCTGACCCAGGTTAGAAACTCTTTGCACAGATTTAGGAGCAGGTCAGTGTGTCACTCAGCATCACAAGTAACTGTGAATTCCAAGTAACACTGTAAATGATTCCAAATCTTTTGGAAGCCATTTTTAGCGTAGCTCATTGCAAGGTATTGAGTTTACTGACCCAAACAATAATCAGCTGTTAGCTATGTTTCGTGAATTGGGCAAAAATAAGATATGAAGTATGATTATTCAACTGAATTTTAATCTCTGAAAACAATTAGGTCGATTCTATATTTATGAGAGTAAAATATAAACTCCTATCAAGTTTTTATAACACAAATATAAAGAATGCACATTTTATTTTATATCGAATAAAGAACATGGTACCTAACTGTTGTGATCAGAATTCAAAACAATGCATTGCCACTCCAACATTTTGAAAATGGTAGGCTTCTGAATGATTACATGTTCAGAGTGAGTAAATGATTGAACAATCAAATAAAATTAGCATTCTTGTACAGTTATATATAAACAATCAGTTTAATTTCTCAGTGAAATGTACGAGCTTCAGCTAATAGCCAGCAATTTAGAAATGGCAATAATTCAACATGCACTGTGAATGATTTATGTTATCAAATTTTAGCGAAGAATAATTTGAAAACTGCCGACTTTTAGAAAGAATAATACTTAATATGAAATGTGAGGGAAAAGTCAGAGCTTTTCAAAGAGATTTGTGCCAAAGCAATAATATATTTGTTTTCGTTATCAGCACATAACATTTAAAATATTCATGTTCTGAGTAATAAATAGACTACATAATGAGACTGACCTTGCAGTATTTGCATTTTAACTGTTTATCCTGCACCAAATAATCAGATATTTGCGAGCACTTAAAACGGGAAATAATCTGATACTGAATTTTATTTGCATCAGACACATGATAGAGTACAAGTCTTTAAAGTACAGGAGGAGGCCATTGGTCACTGTGTGTGCACCAGCTCCAGTAATGCTTCCCAAGCACCTTCCATTTGCCAGCCCTATCTCTGTAGCCCATTAAATTCATACTTTCCAAATATATATCCAGTTCTTTATTGAATCGTCATCTACAACTCTCCCAGGCAGTCTAATCCAAATCCTAACAACTTTCTCAATAAAGAAGTATTTATGTATCTCAGTCCCAGCTCTTTTGCCGACCATTTTGAAATTAGAACTCCTTGATGCTGTAATGCCAACTAACGGAAACAGAGTTTTCCTGTTTTACTCTGCAACTTTCTTCATACTTTTGAGCACCACAATAAGTTCACATCCTTGTCTGTTCTGCTCCAGGAAGAAAAGGCCTTGCAACTACTGTAACAAACACTACATCGGAAAAACAGGCAGAAAACTAGCCACCTGGATGCATAAACAACAACTACCTAGAAAAAAGACATGACCCACTCTCACTAGATCCTTACATACGGATGAGGACGTATATCATTTAGACTGGGTCTGCACATCCATCTAGAACAAGCCAAACAGAGACACGCACGAGAATTCCTAGAATCATGACAATCCAAATGGAACTCTATCAACAAACACATCGATTCCATCTAACACTCTCTGAGTAAACGGACCAGGCATGAAATTACCAATACTGGAAATGACATCACTGACTCAAGGAAACCTAAACACATAAATAGGAAGTGGGACATAACACTAGCATTTCACCGGAGTCTCACTGATAATGTTCACTAGGATAGTGATGCACTATCTGAAAATGAACTCTCCAAATCAGCGAGCAAACTGACCTCCAGAAGAAATACAATTTCTCTCGTCCTTGCTTCAACTAAATCCATCATTCCAGTTAACATTCTGACTATTTATAAGGTTATTGGTATTCTTCTGCAAAGTAATGTAGTGTCGGTCTGATTGTGTGTGTGAATATGTTTGTGTGTGTGTGTGTGTGTGTGTGTGTGAGAGAGAGAGAGAGAGAGAGAGAGAGAGAAAGAACAATCCTCTGTAATCTCTGAATTACTCCCCGTGCCATATGGAAAAGAGGCAAGGATTAGGACGGCGGTATAGCTTAATATGTTGTAAAAATCTAGTTCAGGGTTGCTGGTTTCAGATTTTTGGATTATTGGGATTTCTTCCAGAACAGGTGGGACCTGTACAAAAAATACAGATTGCATCTTAACTGGAGGAGCAACAACATCCTTTTGGGGTGCTTTGCTAGTGCATGTCGAATGGATTTAAACTAATAAACCAGGAGTTTGGTAACCAAAGCAGCGGGTCAGAAACTGAGTAGAAGGTCGAGATGAATAGCACGTCAGGCATGGCCAGTCTAATGACCATGCTGAGGGAAGGAATCCTATCAGTTCAAATTGTGAGATGGAAGTTGGAATAAATGATAGAGATGAGGCTCAGGTTTATCAGCGATTCACAAATGAGGATGGAGAGTGTGGGGGATGTGAGGGATAGAGGTGTGAGAGATCAGGAAGACAGTGCACAAGAAAATATTAAAGGGTAAATATTGAAGGGATGGAGTGGAGTGGGGAATTCTGTGATAAATAACTGCCAGCAAAACACTGGAAAACGTGCTGTTTGTCAAAGTGAATATCTGGGAAGTGATTTATTATGCTTCAGAGAAATAGCACCCTCATAGCTAGAAGTCTGCATTATATTGAAGGAAAATCTGTGTCCTTGACACTGCTGTAGCTATAATAATGGTGGTAAACAGCTGGAAAAATGCTCGTGCTGTTGTTAGACAATGCTTGCACTGAGCATGTGAATTACCCTGGATGTTCCCAGAGATGACTTGGATGCTGTAGGTGGTGAAAGGGCTGAAACTCCATAAGATGATTCTGATTTGTAATCTCGCCACTTACTGAGTCCAGTCAAAGGAACAAACCAGCAACTGCCATTGCTTATTGCTTCAGAATATATCAGAGCATTCATGGCTGCCAACGCATAGAATCATGAAACGAATTAAAGGCCTATCACATCTGTGCCAGCAAGTGCACATCCAAAGGTTTTTTTAAGGGTTTGTGAGGTTACCTCCCTCAACGACCCTCCTAGACAATGCATTCCAGATTCATACCACCCTCTCAGTGCGACACACATTCCATAAATCCTCTCTCACATCCCTGCCTTTCATTTTAAAAATGCGTTTCTTTGTTTTGACCCTTTCACTAAGAGAAACAGCTTCTGTTTATTCATCTTCTCCATACCCCTATACTCCAGTATACCTGTAGCAGGTTCCCTCCTCAACCTTCCCTGTTGCAAAGAAAAAACGAGCAAATTTAGCCCTCCCCATTCATAGTTTGCGTACTCACTTGCCTTATCACTTCTGACATGCATCATCCCACATTTATTAGTGTTACATTTCATCGGCCATTGATTAGATTAGATTAGATTACTTACAGGGTGGAAAAAGCCCTTCGGCCCAACAAGTCCACACCGCCCCGCCGAAGCGCAACCCACCCATACCCTTACATTTACCCCTTCCGAACACTACGGACAATTTAGCATGGCCAATTCACCTGACCTGCACATCTTTGGACTGTGGGAGGAAACCGGAGCACCCGGAGGAAACCCACACAGACACGGGGAGAACGTGCAAACTCCACACAGTTAGTCGCCGGAGGCTGGCTATCTGAATAATCTATTTATATTCTCCTGATTGTGAGCCACTGAGCTCAGCTTTGTGTCATCCACAACATTGGTTAGCATTCCACTGCACCCCCCCACCACCCCCCACCCCCCAATTTTCCACATGCTCACCATCGTCATTTATGAATATCACAAATAAACCGTAATTTCCCTCCTGTTTCCCAGATGTTATTCAGAGGAAAATTTGAGATTTCCAGATTCTGTTTTTTCTTATTTTGGTCAATTTACAGAGTGGTTTGGTTAACAACTTTAATGAGGAAGCCAGAAATAACATTTTTGACACAGAGTTGAATTCACCTTTTACACTTTACATGTTTTATTCATAAAGCTTGTAAATAATTTAGGATGAACTAGGGTTTGGCATCTTGTGCTGGAACATTAACCTTTTGGAGGCACTGCAATAGCCAGAGCTGGAGACATTTTTCATCTGCAGGATGGACGCAGACTAATTCATTGTTTGTTTAAATCAGCTAGTGTGATGAGGATAAATACTCAATTAAATTCTATGTTATGGCCAAACTGAAGGAGATCAAATCATATTCTCATGTCTATCTTGAATTGGAAGCAAATACATACTGTAAAGAAAAAACAAAAATGTTGAAACACCACACAAGACAAGAAAAAAAAATCCTCCGCACTTGATACAGAAAGATAGAGTGCCTAAATCATCTTAACAGGAATCAAGTGAGAGAAAAGAAAGAACATGAAATTTTTTCTTAATTTTGAATGCGAACCTGATCTCGATTTTCCTGAACAGTGATGTTTTCGCACACAATCCCGCTTCCCCAAAAACAAGTTTTTCCTTGTCACTAAAACTTCATCCGTCATTCTTCCTCCTTCGTCCTACTCTTTCCTCACACTCCTACTTCCCTTGCACTACCCCTTCTGCTGCTACATGCTCTTCCACTGATGATTTCCCTTTACTCCCTCCTTCTGCCACTGCCACTGTAAATTACACCAATTCCCCAGTTACTCTCACTTCATCTGACCATCGCATTCCCTTTTTGCTTTCCAACTCGGATGATGGGAGCCGCTGGCTTCTGTTCTGCTATTGATCATCAGTGAATGTTGAGATTGGGATGATCAATGTTCAATCGGAACAGACAATAGTGTGTGTCTGTCACTGTCTGCACCGTGAACAGGATGGTTTTGTTCCCCATGATCCAGAGTGGAGTATCTTTCTGCCTCTGTGTCACAGATCACAACCAAACAGCCTCATCACAAATAGGATTAACCTCTCCTCAGAATCAGAAGTCCATGCATCAGTTTTCCCTTAAACATTGTGAGTACAGTGAGCACATAGCTCAAACAAGCCGTGTTTTGCACTTTTGCTTTTTATTATTTTAACGGTTTACCTCTTTTGAGGTGAGATCAGAGTAATGTCCCTTGCATCAAAGTAGTATTTGATTCATGTGGCATCACGGATCCTGAGTAAACAGTTGTCAGTGGGAATCGAAGGAAATTCTGTCCTGGTAATTTCCTCACTGAACGATGACACCTTACCCAGAGCTTTTGAGAATGACAAATAAACTCTGCCCTTGCTAATACCTTCCAAAACCATGGATGACTTTGTCCTGTTAATAACATCAACATTTATTGTGTTTTCACAGTTTTGTCTAAAATCTCAGAAACGTAAGACTTTGCTGGTTGACTGTCACTCCAATGAAATCAGGGCATTACAATAAGATTACGTTCATTTTCATTCAGTTACTTCCTGAGGACTGATCATGTGATTGCAGTGCCAGTGATATCAACATTTTATCTGTGCAAAAGCATCACATCTAATTGGCTCAAGGTTGCACCACTCCCCAATTCTATTTCTTTCTCCGCTCATTCGCCATGCTCATCAGATATATGAGGCACACAGGATGCAATAACACAGAGATGTCTATGACCCCTTGGAACCTGCCTCCCCACCCGTGCCCTGCACTCTGACTGCATCGCCTCCCCCAAGTGCACCTCCTGTCGTACCTTCAGCTTCCATCCTACCCTTCCACACTCTGATGTTGAATGGTCTGTACTTAACAATGGTCTCAGTGTTATCCCACTGTGACCCGACTTTCATGAATTTCGGGGACGGCATGACGTTGAACTCTTCTCCCACCATCTTCTCCTCGGTGCCCATTTCTTTGTGCAAAAATTCTGTTCCCTCTTCCACAGACTCTTCGCCAAGCTCCAATACTCTTCCTCCACCTGGACCTCTCCCTCTGCTGTTTGCTTGAACTCAATCTGTTCATTGAGAATGTTCGATGTGACATTAGTTGTCTTAGTTTCTCTGCATCCCCTCACCCAATCCAACAAATCACCTTCTGAACAGGCTGTACGCCGTGTGCTTTGACCAAACCTGACTTTGTTATTCAGCCTGTGCTGGTAAGGGTGATGCTGCTGTAGTCTGGTGGACTGACTTCTACATTGCAGAGACTGAGGGCTAGCTCTCAGTTATCTCCTCATATCACCTGCTGGATCCGACCATGACCCGACCATGGCACATCAGGCCATTGTATCAACTAAGATAACTGACCAAATTTCATCTGGTCATTCACACCGTACTTGCCTCCACCTAACTGTCCCCAAGCTGATGGTCCTCTCATAGCAGAGCTCACTTCTATCTCCTCCTGAAAATCCACAAACAGAACTGCCCGGGCAGACCCATTGCTTCAGCCTACTCCTGCCACACAGAGGGGGTGCATGGATACACACGTGGGCTCCAGTCATACCTGTTTCTTCAAGGGGTACATAGTCAATTCCCTGTTCCACTTCTATTCCAGACCCATTCACAACTCTTTCTCCAATGCTTAGATTATATCATCGATTCTGCTTCTCTGTGTTGTCCTGAATTTGAAAAAAAAACATTTGCATCGCTCCTTCACTTTCACCTAGTCTTTCTCTGACTCATCACTTCCTTTCCTCGGCATCTATTTTTCCATTTCTGGGGATCGACAGGCCACTAATATCCAGTATTAACCAACTGACTCCCACAGTTACCTGAAGTATACACCCTCACAACCTGTTTCTTGCTAATACTCCATTCCATTCCACCAATTTTTCTGTCTCCACCGCATTGCTTCTGATGATGTCAATTTCCAAAATGTCCACCTTCTTCCTCAACTGAGAATTTCCCAGCACTGTTCTCGAGAGGGCCCTCAACCAGGTTGGACCCACGTGTAGCATTTCTATTTTCACCGTCTCCTGCGACAGCACGATAATTCCTCTTGTCCTAGTCTACCATCCCACCAGCATTCACATGAAGTGGATCATCAGCCGCCATTTCCCCCACCTCCAGCAAGTTGCCATCTCCAGATATATATTTTCCTCCTCAAAATTGTCCGCCTTCTGGAGGGATCAGGACAACCCTGGTTCAGTCTTTATTCACTCCTATTACCCCACCCTCACCCCCACCACAGGCCCACTTCACTTGCCCCTGCCGAAAGTGTAACATGTTCGCACTTCTGTCCTCCTTTCTCACTATCCAAGGGCCCAACCACACCGTACCGATGAAGCAGCACCTTACCAACATTTTCCACAATTAGTCTACTCGATTCGCTTCTCACAATGTGGTCTTCTCTACATTGGGGAAGCTAACGGTAGCCTGGGTGACCGCTTCACTGAACATCCAAAGTGTATCTATACAAATGACCCTGAGCTTCCAGTTGCCTGCCAGTTTAATACCGCATCCTGTTCCCTGGCCAATATCTCTGTGTCAGGCTTGCTGCAGTGTTCCAGGAAAAATCTATGCAAACTGGAAGAACAACGCCTCATTTACCATTTGAGGACCCTACAGCCCTTCAGACTCAAAATCAAGTTCAATAATTTTCAGCCCAGAACTCCCCAATGTCCTCGCCACCGACCAATAATACACCAGGCCTCGTTCTCACATCGCCTTCCATTACACACCCTCTATGGTTAGCCACTAACAATCTCCATTAACAGCTGTCCAGCCGCTTCTGCATATCAACCAACATTTTCCTAGCTACCATCAGTTCTGAGGAAGGGTCACTGAACCCGAAACGTTAACTCTTCACAGATGCTGCCAGACCTACTGAGCTTTAGAAGCAACTTCTGTTTTTGTTTCAACATTTTCATGGCACGTTTTCACAATCCAATACGTCATCAATATTTGGAGCCTTGTCAAACATAGGAACTTTGTAATTTTTCATTTAATGTCCATAACAAATTACTCGAGATCCAAGTGAGACAGGGGCTTTGCTGTTATCGTTCAGATCAGACAATTTTCACAGTTCAGAAAGAAATAGAAATCGAAAGACCTGGAGCAACACTCAACAAATCTGGCAGAATTTGAGCAGAGATACATAGAATTAATCCTTGACTTTTCAGAAATTTCACATCATAATCAATATGTTAACTCTGTTTCTATCTGCAGATACTTCTTCATGTTTTTATTTCGTTTCTCCACCATTTTCAGTTTGTATCTCATGTTTGCATATCATTTTATCTCATGTTTCTTGACAGGTCCATATGCTGACCTTGGTTGTATTTGGACACTGTGGTTCCATTACAGTTCGTGTGTTTGTGACACGTGTATTAAGGCCGAAACCTGTTTCTTCCATAAGATTCAAAGGGAAAAAAAACATGTTTCTGAATATCCTGCAAATCTCAGAAAACCACTTTGTTTTAAAACACTTTTCATTGCAACTGAACTTCATGGCACAAAAAGAATCGATTTTTGTTGATGGAACAGTCTGTGTCCTTTATTGAACAAGTTTGTCTCTCCCCCCCCCCACCACCCCCCCACCCCCACCCCCTCCAGAGGCTTTCAATGCATATCACAGAATTATTACAGCAAAGGTTGCGGAAACTCAACCCATTGTCTCTTCCAGCTTAGAATGAGCTGTATCTCTTACTGTTATTCTGTATACTATCAACTGAAAGCATTCTATTCGTGTGACATGGTAACTGCTCTGCCCAGGACCATAAGAAACTACAGACGGTTGTGTGCACAGCACAGACCATCACGGAAGGCAACCTTCCTTCCATCTATACTTCTTATTGTCACAGAAAGGCTGATAACATAAAAAAATCCTCTCCCAAACCGGTAATGATCTCCTACAACCTCTTCCAACAGGATGAAGATAGAGAGGCTTGAAAACATGGACCAGCATACTCAGGAACACTTTCTTCCCTACCGTAATTAGACTGACGAATTGACATCTCTAACTTCAATAATACTAGTCTTGCTAATAGCGATCTTGTTTTGCACATGTCCTGTGCAGCTGTAACCTTATATGCCTCACTCTGTTGAAGTACCTCATGAGCTGTGTTTTTTGTCTACTATCATGTTCCTGCACTACTCACAAAACAAAGCTTTCCATTGTACATTTGACTAAAATAAATCAAATCAAATCAAATAATACACGTGGACTACAGTGGCTCACGGTCTTCTCAAGAGCAGCTAGAAAAGTGAAGTAATGCTGGCCCAGCCAGTGATACCCATATCCCATTAACGAATATAAGAAGATGACCACCGTTCAGGGCAGAGAGACAGGGAGATAAAATCGTTGAAACATTGTCTTAGACATATACAGGTTTCCCGGTATTCAACAAGATTGTCTCCACCACCCCCCCCCCCCCCCCCCCCACCCCCATAGGCTTTCAATACATTTCACAGAATTATTACAGCAAAGGTTGAGGAAACTCAACCCATTGTCTCTTCCAGCTTAGAATGAGCTGTATCTCTACTGTTATTCTGTACACTGGCAACTGAAAGCATTCTATTCGTGTGACATGGTAACTGATCTGCGATTTTAAGTACAGTGTTCTTTCATAAGCCGATATGGTGTAAAGTGAAGAAGCATTCATTCGTATGGGAAAAATTTCGGCAATCTTCGTAAAAGTGAAAATCCTCTTTTGATTTCTTTTGATGAGCGAAAACAGGTCCTCATGTCGGTCCTTTGGAAAGGGAAGCGGGGAAAGGCGAACTTTTGAAAAGCAGGGGATACCTGTATTTACATGGGCATGTCATCAGCGAACTTGCAGCTGGCATTGTTTGGAATTTGGCAACACCGCCATGTGTGTACAGGGAGTACAATAGGGGGCTGAGGATGCATCCTTGGGGTATCCAGTTTTGAGTGTGATTGTGGTCGAGGTGCAAATGCCTATCTTCACTAATTGTGATCTGTGGGTCTGAAACCGGGGGATCCAGTTGCAGAGGGTGGAGCCCCGACTAAGATCACGGAATTTTGAGATCAGTCTGGAGGGGATAACGACGTTGAAGGTGGAGCTGTAATCAGTGAGCAGGCGTCTGGTGTAAGTGTCCTTGTTGTCTTGATGTCCCAGGGATGAGTGCAGGGATCGGGGTATGGCATCCGTTCTGGACCTGTTACATCAGTAGGCAAATTATAAGGGATCAGGTCAGGCTGGGAGACTGGAGGTGATGTGGGCCATAACCAGCCTTTCAAATCACTCCATGTTTATTGAGGTCAGAGCCACTGGGCGGTAGTCATTAAGGCAATGTTACATGTGCTTTCTCACTTACAAGGATGATGGTGGTCTTCTCGAAGCAGGTTGGGACTTTGGCTTGTAAGAGGGAGAAGCTGAAGTTGTAAATGAATACCTCTACCAGTTGGTCCTCACAGGCTCTGAGTACACAGAGCCTGAACAAGTCTGTCGATTCCCTTGCCTTGACTCTCAGGAAGACTGATCATGTCTGCACCGGTGACAGTGGGCACAGATACATCCGAGGCTGTCGGGGCAGGTTTTAACCTGGCAGTCACACAGTTATTCATCATAGACATTCCTTCCCCCACCTCCCTCCATCGTCATCAACACACAGTTTGTCCAGACAGAATGCCATCAATAGACTGGGATTGTGCACAATAATGAAGTAAACTCACCACAAAACAGGGCAGGGTGTGCTTCTACTGAGATTCAGTGGAGCAGGGAATATAGACTTTACAGATGTAATTCCACTCAAGCCATTGCTTCAACATGAATGGAGTCAAGCACCTTGAGTGTTGTGCCTTGTAGATGGTGGACAGTCCTTAGGGAGCCAGGAAATGTATTATATCTGGACAAATTGGACAAAGGAGCTGAGGGCAGTTTTGCTAAGTTTGAAGATGATGCAGTGATGGTTTGCTGGGAAGATGATATTGAGGAAGTGGGGAGGCTGCAGAAAGACTTGGACTGTTTTGGACTGTGGGAAAACTTGTGGCTGATGGAACACACTATGGAATCGTGTGAGATTATGCACTTTGATATGCGGAATAGAGGCAGACACTATGTTCTAATAGGATTCATTCAATCTGAAGCACAAAAGGATTTTGAAGCACTCGTCCTCCCTTATGGTTCATGTGCAGGTTCAGTTGGCAGTTACGAAAGCAAATGCAATTTTCGCGTTCATTTCAAGAGAACAAGAATACAAGAGAGGAGACATACTGTTGAGAATGTAATGGGCAATGGTCAGACGGCATTTGGCATATTGTTAACTGCTGAGGGATGACGGCTTGTCAAATGAGTGGCAGTGTGTGTCCTCGATGGAACTTAGAAGAATGGGGGTGGGGGGGGGGAGCGGCATCTGATTGAAACTGATCAATTACTGCAAAGATTGATACAGTCAGTGTGTAGAACATATTTCCACTAGACAGAGAGACAATGCTAAACCAACACAGTGCCGAATTGTAAGTCTCTGATCTGCTCTTGTATTTTATAAGTTGATTTGGCTTCACGTTCTGGTCAGTGGTAACCCCTGTGATATAGACAGTGGGAGGATTCAGTGTAGCCAGTAGCCCATTAATCTGTTGAATGTAAGCTACTATCTGTGAGTCTTACCTGGCGGGGGTACATTGTCTCTACTATGATTGTCATTTGTAATCTGGTCATTTTGAAGGATTGAGCCTGTTACACCAGTATTGTTGATTTTAACTAAAAAGGTGCAATTTATCACAGCACTCAGCAACAATATGTCATCGAATACAGAACACCTTTCTAAAAACAGAAAAAGTCTAAAATATTCACTATTAGAAACACTGTTTTCCTGTTCGTGTTCAAATCAGATAATCTGTCCCATCGAGATGCTCAACTTCGAAATATTTATTAAAAAAAATATTTTTTGGATGTGGGCAACACTGGATGGGCCCAGCATTTCTTGCCCATCCCGAGTTGCCCTTGAGAAGGTGGTGGTGAGCTACCTTCTCGAACTGGTGCAATCTACGTGCTGTGCGTTGACCCACTAGTGATTAAGGAGGGAATTCTAGTGTTTTGAACCAGTAACTGTGATATATTTCCAAATCAGGATGTTGATTGGTTTGGAGGCGAATTTGAAGTTGGTGGTGTTCCCTAAAGTCTACTGCCCTTGTCATTCTACATGGAAGTGTTCGTGAAATTGGAAGGAGCTCTCTGAGGATTTTTGTAGAATTTCTGCATTGTGTCTAGTAGATAGTAGGCAATGCTGTTCCTGAGCGACCGTGGTGAAGGTAGTGAATGGTTGTGGATGTGGTGCAAAACAAATCGGCTGCTTTGTCCTGGATGGTGTCAAGCTTCTTTAGTGTTGTTCGGGCTGCACTCAGTCAGGCAAGTGAGGATTATTACATCTCATTCCTGACTTGTGCCTTGTAAATGTTGGACAGGCTTTGTGAAGTCAGAAGGTGAGTTAATCGCGCAGTATTCCTAGCCTCTGATCTGCACTTATCTGTGACGAGTCCAGTTGAGTTTATGGTCAATAATACGCCCCAGGATTTTGACAGTGAGGAAATTTAGTGGGGATAATGCTGCTGAAAAACAAATGGTTATGTTGTTTCTTATTCGTGATGGTCATTGACTGAATCTGTGTGGCACGAATGTTACTTGCAACTTGTCAGCCCAAGCCTGGATAATCCCCACTCCCGACCTTATGATGGAAGGAAGGTCATTGTTGAAGCTGCTGAAGATGTTTGGACTTAGAACATTATCCTAAGGGACTACTGCAGAGATGTTCTGGAGCTGAGATGACTGACCTCCAACAACAATGACCATCTTCCTATCTGTCAGGTATGACTCCAATAATGCACTGTTGGCCTGAGATACCGTTTTTGCTTGGGGTCTTTGACGTCACATTTGGCAGAATGCAGCCTTGATGTCAAGGGCCGGAATTCAGTTCCTTTTTCTATGTTTGAACCAAGGCTGTGATGAGGTCAGGAGCTGAGTGACCCTGGTGGAACACATAATGGGCGTCCCTGTGCAGGTGCTGCTTGATAACACTGTTGATGACACCTTCCATCACTTTACTGATGATGGAGAGTAGACTGATGAGGCGGTATTGGGTCGGGTTGAATTTGTCCTGCGTTTTATGTACAGAACAGAACTTGAGCAGTTTTCCCCATTGTCTGTTTGTAACCGTACTGGAACAGCTTGTCTAGGCAAGCGGGAACCTCTGGAGTACAAGTCTTCAGGACTATTGTCGGCATGTTATCAGGGTCCATAGCCTTTGCAGTATCCAGTAACTTTAACCGTTTCTTGATATCAGTCGATTGAATTTGCTGAAGACTGCTGTCTGTAATGATGGGGACCATGGGAGGAGGCCGAAAGGGATCATCCACTCAAAACTTCTAACTGAAGATTGCTGCAAAAGCTTCAGCCTTAACATTTGCACTGATGTTCTGGGATCTTCCATCATTGAGGATGGGGATATTTGTGGAGACTCCTACTCCAGTTTGATCATCCACCACCATCCATGATCAGATTAGGAGGACTGCAGAGCTTACATCTGATGCATTCATTGTGGGAGAGCTCAGTTCTGTTGGTCCCTTTCTGTTTATGTTACTTGGCACGCAAGTATTTCTGTTTGGAAGCTTCAGCAGATTAACATTTTATTATTGTATATTCCTGGTTCTGCTCGTGGCATGCCCTCCTGCACTCTCCAATGAACCAGAGTTGATCCTCTGCGTTGATGGTAATGGTTGAGTGGGGGAATATGATGGGTCGTGACATTACAGTTTGTGCTGAAGTACAGTGCTGCTGCTAAGATCCACAGTGTCTTATGGATGCTAGTCTTGAGTTGCTAGACCTCTTCGACATCAGTGCCACTTAGCATGGTGATAGTGCCACACAACACAATAGAATTTATTCTGAACGTGACCACGAGACTTTTACCGATACTGTCATGGACAGATACGTCTGCAGTTGGTAGATTGGTAAGGATGAGGTCATGTATGTTTTTTTCCCCTCCTGTTGTTTCCCTCACCACCTGCTGCAGACCCAATCTAGTAGCTATGTCATTTAGGACCAGACCAGCATGATCAATAGTACTGCTGCCAATCCATTCTTGGTGGTCGACTTTGAAATCTCCCAGCCAGAATACACTTTGTGCCCTTGCCTCAGTCAGTGCTTTCTCCAAGTGTTGTTTGACATAGAGGAGCACTGATTCAGATGAGGAACGACATTACGTGGTAATCAGTAAGAGAATTCTTTGTCCATGTTTAATCTGAAGCCATGGGACTTCATTTGGTCTGGAGTCAATTCTGGAGACTCCCAGAGCAACCACCTACCGACTATATCTCACTGAGCTGCCCCCTATGCTGGATCGGTCCTGCCTTTGGGGCAGGACATATCCAGGGATGGTGATGGTGGTGGCTGGGTTATTTTTGTAAGGTATGATTCCGTGAGTATGACTATGTCAGGCTGTTGCTTGAATAGCCTGTAAGGCAGTTGTCCCAATTTTGGCACTACCCCTTAGATGATAGTAAGGAAGTATTTGGAGGTTGTACAGTGATGTTTCTAACGTTGACTTTTCCAGTGCACAGTTTGATGCCAGGTGGTCCAGCCGGTTTCATTTCTTTGAAACTTTGTAACCATTGGTACAAGTGAATGACTCACTAGACCATTTCAGGGGGCGATTGGGAGTCAATGACGTTGCTTTGGGTCTGGATTTGCATGTCAGTCAGACCAGGTGAGTATAGAAGATTCCTTCATTGAAGGGTGTTAATGATCCAGATGGATTTTTCTAAAAATCGGCAATGATTTTATTCTCATAAGTAGATTCATAATTCCAGGGATATTTTAAAATTATTGAATGGAATTTCCACCATCTGCAGTGGCGGGATTCGAACCTGGGTCCAAAGAACAGGAGCTGATTACCTGGATTGATAATCTATCGGTAACACCACGAGGCCTACTTGGAGCCACCTGCTGTACTCAACTGCTATTTCTTGTGTTGCCCTGTTTTTCATTCATTGATTATGTTATTCTGGAATTTAATCCATCATTAAATCCTGATTGAAATACACAGTCATGAACGTCGTCTCGACTGCTTGAATTTCATTTAATCTGTTCGGTTTGAACAGACATTTCAAGGCAGCTGCACATCAGAAAAGAACAGGAAGTAAGAATGGCTGACTGTGCACTGTGCACGGACCAGCATGTCTGGTTATGTCAGTTAGTCTGATCTTCGAGTAGGATAAAAGATTGGTAGGACGTCAAGGGTCGAAGTGTCTGCAATGTGCTGTACTGCTCTGTGTGTTACGTTTCACCCAGCCTGTGGATTCTTATCAATTGTTGAATGCGTCAGGGAGTGATATGTGTAAGATCAGGAAGCTGGGGAGGGGCGTTAGCCCAAAACTTCCAGTTATGTTGTTCATTGTTCCATTCACCTGAATGCCAGTATGTGTGGTGTCCTACACCAGGCAGGCTCCGCCAGGTTCAGTTATTAACGTGATTCTTGACTTGTCATTTGGTGCTCTTTTCTTCAGATACAATCTGTTGGGTGACCCATGTATTAATCAGATTTTTGCTACGTTGAGTGAATTAGGCAAAAATAAGACATCAACTGTGATTATTCAACTGAACTATAATCTCTGAAAAGAATTAGGTTGATTCTATATTTATGGATCAAAAATATAAACTCCTGTCAAGATTTTCTAACACAGAAATAAAGAATGTATATGTTATTTTATTTCGAACAAACAACATGGATGTAACTCTTTTGGCGATCAGAATTACATACACAATGTCAGGATTCAAAATAATGCATTGTCAGTCCAACATTTTGAAAGTGTTTGGCTTCTGAATGATTACATGTTCAGGCGAGCAAACGAATGAATAATCAAATAGAATTAACGTTCTTATACATTTATACATAATCAATCAGTTTAATTCTCACTGAAATGTACAAGCTTCATCTATTTGCCAGCGAATTAGAAATGGCTATAATTCAACATGCTTTGTGAATATTAAACTAAATAAATGATTTGTGTTATCAAATTTTAGTGAACAATAATTTGAAACCGTTTAATTTTTAGAAAAAATGCTATTTAATTTGAAATGCAGACAGTGAACAAAAACGATAAACCTATTATCGTGTAAGTGAAAAGTCAGACCTTTTCAACGAGACTTGTGCCAAAGCAATGACAGATTTGTTTTCGTAATTGGAATTCAACATTTAAAATATTCATGTTCTGAGCAATAATTAGACTATATAATGAAGATGGTCTTGCAATACTTGCATTTTAAATGCTTATGTTGCACTAAATAATCAGATATGCGCGAGCATTTACAATGGGAAATAATCGTATAATGACTTTTATTCACATCAGACACATGATAGAGTGTGTGCATCGGCTCCAGGAATGTCTCCAAAGCCCCTCCCATTTGCTAGCCTCATCTCTGCACCCTGTTAAATTCATATTTCCAAATACGTATCCAGATCTCATTTTGATCTTCATCCACAACTCTCCCAGGCAGTCCATTCCAAATCCTAACAACTCTCTCAATAAAGAAGTTTTTCCTTATCTCAAACCTGGTTCTTTTGTTAACAATCTTGGAATTAGAACTCCTTGATGCTGTAATGCCAAATACCGGAAACAGAGTATTCCTGTTTTACTCTACAACTTTATTTCATACTTTTGAGCACCGCAATAAGTTCACATATTTGTCTGTTCTCCTCCAGGAAGAATAAGCCTTGCAAGAACTGTAACAAGCACTACATTGGAAAAACAGGCAGAAAACTAGCTACCTGGATTCATGAACAACAGCTGTCCAGAAAAAAAGACATGACCCACTATCACTAGTATCCTTACATACAGATGAGGAAGTACACCATTTCGACTGGGTCCATCTAGGACAATTCAAACAGAAAAACGCACGAGAATTCCTAGAAGCAGAGCATTCCAACCGGAACTCTATCAACAAACACATCGATTTTGATTCCATCTAACACTCTCTGAGAAAAAGAAACGGACAAAAAATCGCCAATACTGGAAATTATATCACTGACTCAAGGAAACCTAACCACATAAACAGCAAGTGGGACATAATACCAGCACTTTAACAGAGGCTCATTGATAATGTTCCCTATTATAGTGGTGAACCATCTGAAAATGAACTCTCCAGCTCAGCGAGCAAACTGACATCCAGAAGAAGCGCAATTTCTCTCATCCTCCCTTTAACTAAATCCTTCATTCCAGGTATCATTCCCATTATTTTAAGGTTATTTGTATTCTTCTGCAAAGTAATTTGGTATCTGTCTGTCTGTCTGTCTTCTGAATGTGTGTGTGTTTATTTGGGGGGGGGGGTGCGAGAGAGAGAGAGGGCGAGAGAGACAGACGGAGAGAGAGGCAGAGACAGAGAGAGAAAACAATCCTCTATAATCTCTGGATTACTCCCCATGCCATGTGGAGAAGAGGGATGGATGAGGAAGGCAGTATAGCTTAACACGTTGTGAACAAGCTCGTTCAAGGGTGGGTGTTTCAGATTGTTGGATCATTGCGATCTCTTCCAAGACAGGCGGGGACCTGTACAAAAAAGACAGGTTGTATATTAACTGGACGAGCACCAACATCCTTGTGGAGAGGTTTGCTAGTGCAAATCTGATGGATTTGAATAAACCAGGAGAGTGAGAACGAAAGCAGCAGATCAGGAACTGAGTAGAAGGTCGAGGTGAATAGAACATCAGGCACGGCCAGTCTAATGACCATGCCGAGAGAAGGAATTAAAACAGTGAGTTGGGTGTTGATAAAATTATAGAGATAGGTGCAAGTTTTTCAGGGATTAATAAATAAGGATGGAGAGTGTAGGGGATGTGAGGGAGTGAGGTGCGTGAGAGCAGAGAGACAGTGCACAAGAAAATGATAAAGTGGAAAGAGGGTGGGGTGGGGAATTCTGTGAGAAACAACTCACAGAAAAAAAACACAGGAAAACTCAGGATAATTCCAGTTTCTTGCTTTCCCTATTTTGGTGAATTTATGAGTGATGTAATTAACACATTTTATGAGGGAGCCACAAATAGCATTTTCGACAGAGTTGAATTCACTTTTTACACTCTGCCCCTCTGAATGTTTTATTTATAAACCTTGTAAATAAATTAGGATAAACTGGGTTTGGCATCTTGCGCTGGAACATTAGCATTTTGTGTGGCACTGTTCTTTGTAACATTCTCTGCAATAGCCAGAGCTGACGAAATTTTTCATCTGCAGGATGGACGTGGACTTATGCATTGTTTGTTTAATTCAACGGGCGAGATGGGGATAAATATTCAATTAAATTCTATATTATGGGCAAACTGCAGAAGGTCAAGCCATATTCTCATATCCACCTTGAATTGGAAGCAAATACATACTAGAAAATAATCAAAAATATTGAAACACCACAGTAGGGGAGAAAAAAAACATGTCGTCTGCACTTGATAGAGATATAGAAATATATAGTACATGTACAACCTGAAGAAGGACCAAGCGATAGAAAAGAGAGTACAAGAAATCCTTTCATAATTTTGAATGGATTCCAGATCCCGATTTTCTTGAATAGTGATGGTTTCTCATCCAATCTCACCATCCAGTCTTTTCTGCATATAAACCAACATTTCCCGTATTACCATCAGTTCTGAGAAAGGGGCACTGGACCTGAAACGTTAACTCTGATTTCTCTGCACAGATGCTCCCAGACCGACTGAGCAGTTGCAGCAACTTCTGTTTAGTTTCAACATTTTCATCGCAAGTTCTCACAATACAACACGTCATCGATATTTAGAGCCCTGTCAAACAGAGGAACTTTGTAATTTCTCATTTAATGTTCATAACAAATTACTCAAGGTTCAACTGAGATAATTGCTTTGCTATTATTATTCAGATCAGATACTTTGTCACAGTTCAGAATGAAGAAAGAAATAAAAAGAGCTGGAGCGAAACTCAGTGGATCTGGCAACATCAGAGCAGAGATGCAAAAAAAAACCTTTGTTTCTAATAGGACTTTTCAGAACAGTGTCACGTCATATGACATACGTTAATTCTGTTTGTCTCTGCAGACATTTCCTCAACTTTTTCGTTTCTCCAGCATATTCTGTTTGTTTTTCATGATTCCATTATCTCTATATTTCATGTTTCTTGACAGGTCTACATGGTTAACTTGGTAATATTTGGACAATGTGGTATTTTCATGTTTCTATTACAGTTGATGTGTCTGTGACACCTGAATTACAGCCGAAATCTGTTTCTTCTTTAAAATAGAATGTAACAAAAATGCTGAACATCCTGGAAATCTCGGTAAATCTATTTTGTTTGAAAATGCATATTAGAGGCAGCTGAACTTCATGAAATAATAGGGATATATTTTTGATGATGGAACACTTGTGTCCTTCATTGAACAAGCTTATCTCCCAAATCTCCAAAAGCTTTCAATGCAAAACATAGGTTTATTCCAGCAAAGGTGGTGAAAACTCAGCCCATTGTCTCTTCCAGTTTGGAATGAGCGATATCTCTACTATTATTCTCCTGTATTGTCCACGTAGCCCAGTAAATTTTGTTATTAGCATCTGCTTTTAATTGTAAGCATTCTGCCAGATATGAACAATATGATCAATCTCAAACAAAAACAGACGTTGGAGGGAAAGCTCAGCAGGTCTGGCTGTATCTGTGAAGAGACATCAAAGTTAATGCTTCAGATGCGGTGACACTACTCAATCTGTATTCCCAATGATTAAATGGTGTGTATATAAAATATAGTTCACTTTATCACATTTAAAATTATCCTGTTCAGTTCACATTGTCATTGAGCATTGCATATCCCAAACGTTGGCTCGTTCCTTGTGAACTATATTAATTCTATCTGACGTTAAGAGTGATGATGACTGGGGAATATCATTGTACTCCCCATGCAGTCTCCGCAGCCACTGGCCCCATTCCGCCCTATCTACTAGGTAAATCTGACTTATTAATTCATAAGTCTTAATGAATAAGTTCACTTTTGGTTTTGGACTGAGGGGAAAAAAGATAAAAATTACTGCTTTACAGCAAATAAAACTGTATTAAGATGTTTGTAAATATGTATAAATTAATTAATTAAACATATTCTAATGGAAGGTTCAACGTTTCTGTATTAGAGCAGTGAGAGGACCATTCAGAGAAGTCCACACTTCCTGTCGATGTTCAGGGCAATTGTGCCCAGTGACAGTCTGTTGGCTGGGGTTTGTTCCCGTGAAGGAGAGATCAGCACAGTAACAACATCCTGATTGTGTTTCTTTTTTTTGTGGAGGGGCGGAAATTCGGGGTAACATGGTGACAGCATTGCAAACGTACAGCAGGCAGAGTCATCTCACCTGCGATAAGAAAACGTCCATCATTCTCCCTCACAACTGACTTCACTAGAGTAATTGGTGATGGGAGATGTGACGAATAGCCAGCGATGTCAGCATCCAGTCCAGTCCAGTTATATTGTGAACTGAATGTGCTGTATTGAAAGCTAGAACTGTTTGCTCAGTGACTGCGATTGATGTCAGTCTCCATGCATTGTAACTGTGCCCTATTGGTGAGGGGCTTCACTCAGTGCGCTATCCCAGTGTAGGAGCAGATGCATCAGCTCCAACAGAAAGAGCGATCAGCAGCTGCACAGACGTGGAGAGGACAGATCTGAATCTGAGAATAATGGACTGGATAATTAAACCAATGGAGAGGAGGCTTTCCTCTTTGGTCTTTTCAACATTTCCCTTTGCTGGAAATTTCTACCTTATCAGATATTAGTGGTGCTGATTGGGCGGGGTGGAGAGTGTGTTATTAACCTATGGTGGAGGAGCGATGCTCCGAAAGCTAGTGTGCTTCCAATTAAACCTGTTAGACTATAACCTGGCATTGTGTGATTTTTAACTTTGTACGCCTCGGTCCAACACCGGCATCTCCAAATCATAACCTATTCTCGCTATTGTTGGTGTTCTTTACTTCTGTCCATTCATTAATCGCATAAACAATTTTGAACTTCATTGCAATTTCTGTTATCTGTATTTGCCCATGAAAGAAACTTTTATCTTCAATTTCAATTGCAGTTTCCATTCATCTGAATTGCAGACCACTCCCTTACAAACATCTGAGAACAAAACTGTGCACAACCTCGAGATCACTTTTTGCCCTGAACTGATTTATGTCTCTTGTTCTCTCTGTCACGAACCCTGTCCACTACCAGCTCACAATATCCCCAGTCTCCATCTCTGCGTCAGTGCTGTGTCTGAATAAACCATTGTCTGCACGTTGGTAAAATTCAGATTTTATGTTTCAAGCTCTCTTCTGGTCACGTTTCCAGTTACAAGTATTTCAGTCACAAAATTGTTCTTGTCTCGGACGTTACTTCATGATTAGGACAATGTGTCAGAGTAGGAATGTCGCTGGATGTAATTCAGGAGCAAAGCTTATTAAACGAAAGACATTGTTTCAAGCGATTTGTTTCAAGTCCTACTACAGCTGATGGCAGAACTTCAATAAAAATGATAAGAATTGCAATAAAAGTGAATTTCACGAAAAACAACCTAAAAACCCACATTTTGTCTGAAAACCTTCCTGTTACACTGATGACCTTCGATAAGGAAATCAAATGTTACTACCCGTCTGGGTTAAGTGTGACTTCAGACCCATATCAATGTGCTTCACTTTATATTGGTTTGTGGAATGGCCTCACAGTCAGGGCAATTAGTGATGATTAACAAATGCTCCCTTGGCAGAGATGCCGACTTCCCTCGGAATAACACATTTGAAGGTTAAACCAAATAAAGAAAGATGCTGGAGATTTGAAATTGCATAAATAATGCAAAGAAAAGATCAGAAAGTGCTGGGAAGCTTTTCTGAACTGAAAGAAGCTGGAAAATAGTGTGAACAATGCTGGTGACAGGGAAGTCTGCTTTGAAGGGCGGAGGAGTGAGTTGAAGCGATAGAGAAAGAGAGAGATAGAGGAAAAAGAGCAAACAAAGGGAATGATGATCAGCTGGGATGGAAATAAAATGTGAGATTCACCTCATTTATTTTTAACTTTTCCCATCTTCCTCAATATTATGCCCATGCCGGTACATGTATCCCCAGCTTTTCAAAAATTCGCATTTTGCCACTTCCCTTTGCGAAA
Source organism: Chiloscyllium punctatum (assembly GCF_047496795.1). Lineage (NCBI taxonomy): Eukaryota > Metazoa > Chordata > Chondrichthyes > Orectolobiformes > Hemiscylliidae > Chiloscyllium > Chiloscyllium punctatum. Next base: position 67,454,438 of record NC_092754.1, read on the forward strand.
AACCTGCATTACGTCCTGTCTTCGCTAACCAAAAGAAATCCGAAGAGGATTTTCACTTTTAACAATAAAAGTAATTTTTTTTCCACATATATTAATGCTACTTCACTTTATGCATTATCAGCTTATGAAAGGCTTTGTAGGAACACTCTACTTTCAGATACCGAGGGAAATATCTATCTATCTAAGATCATGTTTAAAGCGATTTGATCCCACTTGTCTGTGTTCCCTGAGTATTGTCATGATCTTATATTTATAATTGGGATATAGGTATCGCTGTCTGGGCAAGCATTTGTTCACTGTTTTTGATTGGCCTTGAGAAGACCTTGAGCCTCACAGGGCACTTAGACAGAGTGAGGCATACAAGGAGACAGCTGCACAGGAGCTGTCCAAAGCGAGAGCGACTTTAGTAAGATTAACATTATTTGAAAAGTTAGAGATGTCAATTCATCAGTCTAATTACAGTAGGGAAGAAAGTGTTCCTGAGCATACTAGTCCATGTTTTTAAGTCTCTGTATCTCCCCCCTTTTGGAAGAGGTTGTAGGAGATCATTACCAGTTTGGGAGAGATATTTTATGTTGCCAGCCTTCACTGACAATGAGAAGCATAAATGGATGGAAGGTTGTCCTCCATGATAGTATGGGCTGTGCACAATTCCGTCTGTAGTTTCTTATGGTCCTGGGAAGAGCAGTTAACGTCGCACTATTATGCACGTGAATCGAATGCTTTCAGTTGCCAGTATGCAGAGCACTCAGAGAAGGCAGTTCCAGAATATTTAGATGCAACAATTGGTTGTTAATTGGATATCTACATTCTGGTTGCTGTTTTGACAACAATTGAAATTTAACCAATAAATTTAAATTATATCTAAGATACCAAAACATAATTGAGTTTATTGTATTGCCAACATCCAACCAAAGAGCCATCACATCCTTCAAAAGAATAAAGAAGCCATCACCATCACAACGAGGGAAAAAGAGATGGCCACGTAGAAGGAGAGAGAGAACACAGTGAAGGAATCAGAAGGACAGTCAGTAAAACAGAGAAAGGAAACAAAACAAGAAACAAACAGTCACATGGACAGGTAGAAGGGTAGATAGTAAGTTCTGGGAAAGAAACAGAAGACAGAGAAAAGGAAAACACGGAAACAGACAGTGTGAAAGAAATAGTGAGATACAAAGCACACAGGGAGCTGGGGATGGGGTCACAGTGTGCTGGGGTGGGGAATGATAGCTTCTGGGGGTGAGGACCAGAGACAGCTGGGAGTGAGCACTGGCAGAACTGGGGGAAGGGAAGTGAGTATTTACTTTGACCTGTACCAAGACATACAGGCAAAGCATAGTAAACAATGATGTACAGAACAATGGTTATAAAATATGTTTTAGAGCCATGCAGATTATACTGCACAGGCCGTGTGCGAGGCGAGATCAACAGGAACAAGATCAGCATTATCTGAGATTAGAGAGTACACTCATCAGTCTAATAACAGTCCGGAAGAAGCTGTTCCTGAACCAGCTGCTCAGTGTTATCATGGTCTGCACCTTTTAACCTTATGGAAGAGGTTGTACGAGACCATTACTGGGGTCTGATGGGTCCTTGATAATGTTATAACAAAGAACATTCCAGCACAGAAACAGGCCATTCGGTGGTACAAGCCTGTGCCGATCCAAATCCTCTATCTTCGCCTGTCGCCTATTTTCTAAGGATCAGTATCCCTTTGATCCCTGCCCATTCATGTATCTTTCCAGAAACATCTTAAAATAAACCACTGGTCACAGTTCTCTGTTTTGAGAAACTCCCTCCCCCTACTATTCTCTGCCTCCTGTTGTCCAGCCAGTTCTTTATCCACCAGCTCGCGCACCATGTGACTTCACTTTCAACATACCCCGACCATGGGGAAACATACCAAACGCATTCCTGAAGTCCTCGTACATGACATCTACAGTCCCTCCCTCATCAATCAACTTTGTCACTTCCTCAAAGAATTCTATTCATTTGGTAAGACATGACCTTCTCTGCACAAAACCATGTTGCCTATCACTAATAAGACAATTTTCATTCAAATAAGAAAAATTCTACAAAGTCCCTGTCTTTGTGGAGCTTTTTACAATCTCCCCTTGACTGCATTGGGAGAATTCACTCTTTTCTCTTGCCACAGTATGTTTCTATGTTTGTTTCTATGTTTGCCATCTTTAGTGTATTTACTTGTATTTGATGGAGAATTGCTGCAAATTTGACGGTTTATTGTAAAAGTGGCACTGGTGCTCTGGCTCCCCGAGTACATGGGAATCTTGCCCAGCTACTTATGTGAGTGCATGTCTCTGATTACCTCCTCCGTCTCTCTTAATCCCTGAGTCCATCCGTCACTGCATGCAGCCTTTCACCCAGCCACCCCGGGATTCCCCACACCCCATCGCCTGGTACTGGATGCTCCCTACACAAGGAATGCACAAAGAGACTGGGCACTTTCTGACCCGCTAGGGAGGCAGGGCGAAGACTCTTCCATTAAAAGGAACAGACTACCTAAAATCCAATTGAACAGCAAAGCAGAGTTAACAGGCTGAATAGCACCCATCTGTTATGATATTTTCTGATCTTTTGGACTAATTCTGTTTATCCTCGTCCATCTAGAAATAGAGGCTCCATATGTATACCTTGTCACACAGGTTTGGTGAAGGTGATAGATATCAGATCCTATGGCCATTGCGACTGATTTATTGGGCTCCACTTTCCTGGTTAATGAGATCACACTAAGTTTTTATTGTCAAATCCAACCATTTCAATGTAACGATCTTGCCAGAGTTGTGCAGAAAGCATATTTGAATGTTGGGGAGACTAGATTATGCCATGTGCCAGTGAGGTTAGGAATAGGAAGGCAGTGCAGTTAAAAACATGGCCAAAGAGCTGGTAGGGTAGGCAGCACTTGCAATATGTGGATCATTTGGATTCCCGTGTTGGTAGGATATACACAAGAAGGACGGGATGCATCTGAACTGGCAGCAATCTCCGATATGTGGGTCATTGGGAATCCTGGGTCAGTATGAAATACACAAGAAGGACGGGATGGACGTGAACCGGCAGCAATCACCTGGCAGGTAGGTTTTCTATTGTCACTCAGGAGGTTTTAAACTAGTGTGGTGGTGGGGGAGGGAGGGGGAGAGCCAGAGCAGTACATCCACAAGCACACTGACTGAAGAGCAGTTGGAGACTAATCCCAGTACAACTAAGACCAACAACAAACTGGCAGAGGGGAGTGAACACAATGGGACTGGAAGTCTGAAGTGTGCTGATTTTAATGTGAGCAGTGTGACAGGCAAGACGGATGAGCTTGGAGCTTGGAGTTTGAATGAGTATATATAACTATGATATAAATATTACAGAGATTTGGTTGAGAGAGGGATCAAAAAACAGTTAATCCAATAGGTGCAGAGAGAGTTGAAGATTGTGCATTGAGAGGCTGGAGACTGTTGTTTGAAGCATAATAATTATCCAGCAGTTTATTGGAATTGGACAGTGTGTGATGAAATGGACAGATAGAAGGGACAAGGGAGGAAACAGAAATTGTCTGTTTGCAATATTTTCGGCTTTACTGACAGTCTTTTCTAATCTACTATTACCAGAGAATAGACGAGGAGAATTTACATCAGGGAAACTCAAACCAAAAGTGCATTTATTTCAATGGAAGAATTATTATGGTTAAAACCGATGAACTGACAGCCTGAATTTTTGCATGGGACTATGATGTTGCAGCTTTACAGAGACTTGGTTGAGAGAGGGAAAGGACTGGCCATTCCCCAATCCAGGGTTTCATTGTTTTATGCGAGATGGAGAGGAAGGTAAAAGAGGTGGACGAGGTGTTTTACTAATCGGGAGAATGCTCCATCTTTACTTGAAGAGGACATACAGGAGGGATCATCCACTATATGAGCAATATGGGTAAAGCTTAAAAATAAGATGCCTGCAAGCACTGTGTTATTATAAGCCCTCCAACAGCCACGGAGGGATTGAGGAACAGATATGTACGTCGATTATGGAAAGGTGTATTAAAAACAGAGTGGTCATCGTGAGTGACTTTAATATCTCCAGTAATGACTGGGAGTCCCTTGGAGCAAGAGGCTTAGACGGGCAGAATTTATTAACTGCAGCAGTATGTGGATAGTGAGAGGAAGAGCCATACTAGACCTCGTATTGGCTAATGAGCCTGGCCAGGTGACTGACCTTTCAGTGGGACATAATTTTAGAAACAGTGGTCACAGCTCCTTCAGATTTAAGATAGCTACGAACATGGATAAGTCAGGACCTTGTGTGAAGCTACTGAATTGGCGGAAGGCAAATTACGTCAGTATCAGGCAGAGCTAGGCCGTGTCAATTGGGAGGAGCTGCTATCAGGCAAATCCACATTTTGTATGTGGGAACTGCTTGTTAAATCCTGACAGCTGGTGAATGTCTGGTGAACGTCCTCCCGACAGCACAAATTTCAATCTATTTTGTTTGAACAGATATTTCAAGGCCGCTGCATAACAGGCAACAGGAAGAGATTCTGCACTGTGTCCTTCGCAGAACCAGCTTGTCTCTCCAGGCACCTGATGTCTTTATTGTGCTGAAGTTTTCATTGTGGCTCAGAGAGCTTCAGAATTAATAGAGCACTGATCGAGGCCGTTTAGCCAATTGTACAACAATGAGCTCTCCAGCATCACAATTTGAAAACAGAGAGAACTGTGTGTGTGTGCGTGCGTGTGTGTGTGAGAGAAAAATTAACAAAGAAAAAGGAAGTGAAGAGAGATAAAAGGAATGGAGAGAAAACGGAGCGACAGAGTGAGTGAGAGCAAGGGGTGTTAGACGAGTGTGAAGTTAGATCAGAAAACAGCACGAGGAGAAATACACAGAAATTTTATTTAGAAACTCCCACAGACTGCAAGCCCTTTGACTGGTACCGTACTCTGTGAGCACTATGCTGTCATCCAAGATCATTTATCGCCAATAATTTCACAGAGCCGGGTTGCTGACTGCTGAACAAGGTCCAATATAACAATAGATTGGTTCTAGGAAGAAGGTGAATTAATTTAAATATTTTGGGCTAACAGGAACTTGTAGTCCCTCTAGACGATGTGTGAGAGAGACAGGGCGAGAGAATCTCAGTGAGGGGGATCACTAACTGGGGGGAAATCAGCATCACAGCTGTGGGTCAAATAATTACCAATAAAGCTTGAACACCTCGTCCGTGGTTTTGTAATTAACATTTCAATTCATATAGCTCCACATCGTAAGTGAATTTTCACAGACTTGTCTCTTTGTAGTTTTCATGTTTTGATATGTGCAGAAACGCTTGTGTCTTATCCAAGTATTTTGAGTTGAATAAACACATTTTATTGTTGTGGTTATGTTCGCCAAGCTGGGTATTTGTGTTGCTGACGTTTCGTCCCCTGTCTTGGTGACATCCTCAGTGCTTGGGAGCCTCCTGTGAAGCGCTTCTGTGATCTTTCCTCCGGCATTTATAGTGGCCTGTCTCTGCCGCTTCCGGTTGTCAGTTCCAGCTGTCAGTTGCAGTGGTCGGTATATTAGGTCCAGTCCTTTTGAACAGTATCTTAATGAAACTACTTTTGTGTGTGTTGGGGTGGTTGCTTTCGTAGTTCAGTACTTGGTCTGTGTGTGTGTCTTTCCTGTAAACCTTTGTGGTGAATTCTCCGTTCGGTGTTCTCTGTACCGTCACGTCTAGGAATGTGAGTTGTTTGTCCTTTTCTTCCTCTCTAGTGAATCGGATTCCTGTGAGTGTGGCGTTGATGATTTGGTGTGTCTTCTCTATTTCTGTGTTTTTAATGATTACAAAGGTGTCAACCACATATCTGACCCAGAGTTTGGGTTGAATTTGCGGTAAGACTGTTTGTTCTAATCTTTGCATTACCGCTTCTGCTATGAGTCCAGAGATGGGTGAGCCCATGGGGGTGCTGTTGATTTGTTCATATATTTGGTTGTTGAATGTGAAGTGTGTTGTGAAGCACAGGTCCAGTAGTTTGAATATCCAGTGTTGTTGATTGGTTCCCCGTCTTGTTGTCTGTTCTGCATGTCCGGCAGGTTGGCTATTGTTTCTCTGGCTAGGGTTTTGTCAATAGAGGTGAACAGTGCCGTTACATCGAATGAGACCATGGTTTCTTCCTTGTCTATGTGTATATTTCTGATGATGTCCAAGAATTCCTGTGTTGATTGTACAGAGTGTCTGAATCCACGGATCAGGTGTTTCAGTTTCTGCTGTAGGTCTTTAAAACGTTTGTGTGATGGTGTCCCTGGTAGTGATACTATGGGTCTATGACCTCTTACAGATCCTTGAAATACCCTAGACTCCTTCTGTAATGAATAGTGTAAATGTTTTGGAGGTGGTTCAAAGGAGGTTTACTAGACTGATAGCTGAAATGACTGTGGTGTTTCATGGCGAATGTGTGGAAAGGCTTTTCTTACAAACAGCCGGCTCATCAACACCACACTCACAGGAATCCGATTCACGAGAGAGGAAGAAAAGGACAACCAACTCCCATTCCTAGACGTTACGGTACAAAGAACACCGAATGGAGAATTCACCACAAAGGTATGCAGGAAAGCCACACACACAGACCAAGTCTTGAACTACGAAAGCAACCACCCCAACACACACAAAAGAAGTTGCATCAAGACTCTGTTCAAAAGAGCCACAACACACTGCAGTACACCAGAACTGCAAAAAAGAGGAAGAAGAACACCTATACAATGTATTCGCCAAAAACGGATACCCTCGCAATTTCATCAACAGATGCCTAAGGGAAAGACAACGGAACGAGGACATGCCGCAACCCAAAGGACTAGCCACACTACCATACATCAGGAGCATTTCCGAACTGACAGCCAGACCACTGCGACCACTAGGACTCATAACAGCACACAAACCAACAGCCACTCTCAGACAACAACTCACCAGAACGAAGGACCCGATACCCAGCATGAGCAAAAGCAATGTTGTGTACAAAATTCCATGCAAGGACTGCACAAAACACTACATAGGACAAAAAGGAAGAGAGCTAATTATCCGCATCCATGAACACTAACTACCCACGAAACGACACGACCAGCTATCCTTAGTAGCCACACACGCAGATGACAAGCAACATGAGTTCGACTGAGACAGCACTACTATTATAGGCCAAGCCAAACAGAGAACAGCCAGAGAATTCCAAGAGGCATGGCACTCATCCACAGATTCAATCAATAAGCACATCGACCTGGACCCAATATACCGACCACTGCAACTGACAGCTGGAACTGACAACCGGAAGCGGCAGATTCAAACCACTACAACTGCCGGAGGAAAGATCACAGAAGCGCTTCACAGGAGGCTCCCAAGCACTGAGGATGTCACCTAGACAGGGGACGAAACATCTGCAACACAAGTTCCCAGCGAGGCGAACAGAACCACAACAACGAGCATCCGAGCTACAAATCTTCTCACAAACTTTAAACACATTTTATTACGAAGGAAGTAATAATCTGTTCCGATGGGACAGTCTTCATCTGAACCGTGCTTGGACCAGAGTCCGAGTGAATCCTAACCGATGATGTAGACAGAGCTTTAAACTGATTAGGCGTGTGTGTGTGTGTGTGTGTGTGTGTGTGTGTGCGTGCGGGGTGGGGTTCTGTTATATGGTTTAATTAGAAAAGAGGAGGTAAGAGTACAGAGCTCAGGAGAGGTTATTCAAATCTCCAGCATAGACGCAAATAGGAGAGAGTGTATGGAAAGTGTAAGTAATTAAACTTCAAGCACGCTGCTGTGGGTGGTACGGTGGCACAGTGGTTAGCACTGCTGCCTCACAGCGGCAGAGACCCGAGATCAATTCCCGCCTCAGGCCACTGACTGCGTGGAGTTGGCACGTTGTCCCCGTGTCTCCGTGGGTTTCCTCCGGGTGCTCTGGTTTCCTCCCACAGTCACAAAGTTGTGCAGGCCAGGTGAATTGGCCATGGTAAATTGCCCGTAGTGTTAGGCAAGGAGTAAATGTAGGGGTATGGGTGTGTTGCGCTTCGGCGGGGCGGTGTGGACTTGTTGGGCCGAAGGCCTGTTTCCACACTGTAAGTAATCTAATCTAATCTAAAATGGCAATAGAAGAGGGATTGAAGGGTTATATCTGAATGCGTACAAGGAATAGGGTAAATGAGCTTGTGGCATAGATTGAAATTGGTAGGCATGACGTGATGTGCATCATAGAGGAGTGGCTGCAAGGGGATTAATATATTCAAGGACATATATCCTATCGAAAAGATAGAGAGAGTGGGTTTACATTATTAATAAGAAATGAAATTAAATTAACAATAAGAAAGGAAGTAAGGTCCGATGGTGTAGAATTGAGGAACCACAAAGGTAAGACAACCACAGTTGGAGACTTGCACAGGCCTCCAAAGAGTAGTCAGGAGCTGGGGGACAAGATATACCCGGAGATAGAAAAGATCTGTAGGAAAGGGCAAGTTACAGTGATCATAGGGGATTTCAATATGGAAGTGCAATGGAAAACCAGGTTGGTAGTGAATCGCATGAAAAGGAATTTGAAGAATGTCTACGGGATGGCTTTTTGGAGCATCATGTGGTGGAGCCCACTCGGGATCAGATGATGCAGGCTAGACAAGGGACCTTAAGGTGAAGGAAAACTTCAAAAGCAGTGATCAGAACATGGTTGCATTTATTCTGCAATTTGAGAGAGAAGATAGAAGCAGAGTTAACAGTATTTCAGCTGAATAAACGCAACTGGAGAGGCATAAGGGAGATGCTGGGTAGAATTGACAGGGACAGGAGTCTAGCAGGAAAGACAGGGGAGTGGCAATGGCTGGAGATTCCTCGATAATTTAAAAGACACTGCAGAGATTCATGCTGAGTAATAGAGGCATGGTACAGGGAGGATGAGGCAACCAGGGCTGACAAGGAAGTTAGGGATTCTATATAAACAAAAGAGCAAGCAGAGTGAGGGAAGTGGGAAAATGGAGAATTGGAGCCAACAGAAGGCAAGAAAAAATAAATAAGGAGTGAGAAGATTAAGTATAGGGGGTAAGCTAACCAGTAATATAAAGGAAACTGTAAGAGATTCTTTAGATAGATAAAGTGCAAAAGGGAGGTAAATGTAAATTGGACCACTGGGAAATGATGCTGCAAAGACAGTAGTAGGAAGCAAAGAAATGGCTGAGGAATTTTGCATCAGTCTTCACGGTGGAATACACGAGTAATTTCCCAAGAATTGAAGAGAGTGAGAGGGCAGTCCTAAATACAGTGGCCATCCCCAAGAAGAACGTGTTAGAAAACGGAATGGCCTGAATGTGGATAACTCACCTGGTCCAGATGGACTACACCCCAGCCTTGTAACGGAGATCGCTGAAGAGTTAGTGCAAGTGTAAGTGGTAATCTTTCAGGAATGACGAAAATCAGGAAAGGGCCAAGTGGCTGTATAGTTGCTAACACGTCACCCTGTTTAATAAGGGAGTTAGGCAGAAGATGGAAAACTGCAGACTGATTAGCCTAACCTTGGTTGTGGGTAACATCATGGAATCCATAAAGAAGAATGGGATTTCTGAATACTTGAAGGCCTTTGGTGAAATAGGACCGAGACAGCATGGTTTCATCAAGGGGAGGTCATGCCTGACAAACCAGCTAGAATACTTTGAGAGAGTAATGTGCAGATTTGATCAAGGAGAACCGATAGATGTTATCCATCTGCACCTCAAGAATCCTTTGACAAGGTGCCATGCATGAGGCTATTGAGAAAGATATGGGTCCATGGTGTTAGAGGCAAGGTGGAAGTTGAAGTTTGGCTCTCTGACAGAAAGCAGAGAGTGTGGATTAAAGTGTCCTTCTCAGGATGGCAGCCAGTGACAAATGGTGTTCCACAAGACTGAGTTTTGGGACCACAACTTTTCACTTTGTACATTCATTATCGATATGAAGGAACTGAGGGCATTCTGGCTAAGCTTTCAAAGAGTGCAAAGATAGATAGAGGTTCAGGTAGCATTGAAGAGATGGTTCAGCTGCAGGAGGGTGCTCTAGCTCATCTCCTCAACTGCCCAAAACTCTGCCCTTGAACTTCACCCTTCTAACTACAACAAGTTAGATCCTCTCTGGTGCTTGCCTTCCATCCCGCCAACCTCAGGATACAATGCATCATCCTCCGCCATTTCTGCAACCAACGGTCAGACCCCACCTCCCTACCCCTATCATGATACTGCTGTGACCATTCCCTCACAGCTCCCTCATCAGGTCCACGCAATCCCAACAAGCCACCTTCCACTCCCAGCACTTTCCACTTGCCACTACAACAGGTATGAAACCTGTGCCAACACCTCCCTCCTCACCTCCACTCAAGGCCCCAATGGATCCTTCCACATCAGGCAGATAACATCCTGTGCGTCTAAACACCTCTTCTAGTCTGTCCATTGCTCCTGGTCTCCACTCCATTGGCGAGACAGGACGTCAACTTGCAGAACGGTTCAGGGAACACTCTCGGACACACACACCCAACAACCCCACTGCCCTGTGGCTGAATTCTTCAACTCCCCAAACGACTCCGCCAAGGCATTGCAGGTTTGTGGCCTCATCCACTCTCAGATTCTAGCCACCTGACGTCTGAAGGAAGAACGCATCATCTTCTGTCTTTGGACCCTTCAAACACACGGTATCAAGGCCAATTTTACGAGTTTTCTCATCTACCCTTCCTCTACCTTATCCCAGATCAAACTCTCCAACTCAGAACCGCCATCTTGAACTGTCCTACCTGTCCATCTTCCTTCCCATCTATTCACTCCACCTTCCACTCTGACCTATCACTATCACCACCCACCTTCATCTAGCTGTCACCTTCCAAGCTACCTTCCTCCCAGCACCAGCCCCTCTCATTTATCTCTCTGGCCCCTTCCCCCCACCCCACATTCATGATGAAGGTTTTATGCCTGAAACGTCGAATCTCCAGCTCCTCGGATGCTGCCTGATAGACTGTACCTTTCTATGAACACACTTTTTGACTCTGATCTCCAGTATCTGCGGTCCTCACTTTCACCTGCTGAAGGATTTTTACAGGTTTGGAGAGTGAGCAAAGAAGTGGCAGATGTAGTACAATGCGGAAAGGTGTGGAAAAGCATTTTGCCAGGATGAATAGAGGCATAGACTACTTTATAAATAGCATCAAATTCAGAAATCTGAAGTGCTAAACGACTAGGGCGTTCTAGTCCAGGAGTCTTGAAAGGTAAATTTGCAGTTTGTCAGTAGTTAGAAAGGCAAATACAATGATGGTATTTATTTCAAGAAGGCTTAAATATAAAAGCAGGGATGTACGTCTAAGGCTCTACAAGGCTTTGGTCAGGCCAAATTTGGATTATTGTGCGCAGTTTTGGGTCCCATATCTCAGGAAGGATGTACTGGTCTTGGAGCGTTTTCAGACAAAATTCACGAGAATGGTGCCAGGAATGAAAAGCTTGACGTATGAAGAATATTTGAGGGCTCTGGGTCTGTATTTGATAGAGTTCAGAAAGATGTTAGGAGGTCTAATTGAAACTTACAGAATGCTACATCTCCTGGGACAGAGTGGATTTTGGGAAGATATCTCCAGTGGTAGGAGAGACTAGTACCAGAAGGGACAGAGTAAAGAGAAGACCTTTCCAAACAGAGATAAAGAGAAACATCTCCAGCCAGAGAGCGGTGAATCTATGGAATTCACTGCCACAGAGGCCACAGAGGGCTGTCAAGTCCAGATCATTGAGTACGTTTAAGAGTGAGACAGATGGGGTAAAGTGGATCAAGGGTTACAGGTAGAAAGCAGGAGAATGGGGTTGAGAAGCTTAACAGCCATCATTGAATGGCGTAGCAGGCTCAATGGGCCTAATGGCCAAATTTCTGCTCCAATGCCTTCTGGTAGTATAGTTAATATGGGCTCTCCTCATTCCTCATTGGAATTGTATCCTGGAATTTGATCTTCAAATGATTTACAAAGAGTAACGTTTCACGACTGATGACTGGGAAATATCATGTTCCCTCACTCCAGTCTCAGCAGCCATGTCCCCAATATCATAACCACACTGCATTTGAAATCCAATGGTACTTAATCACAGTTGATTGACATCGATAACATTAACAGCATGACCCTCACCTGCCCTCTGTGAATCTCGAATAATCATCTGAATTGTGTGACACGTCATATTCTCTGTTAACATATCCATGTTAGTTGTCCGTTATCACTCATGTTTTCGTAGGCACATTTTCCTGTCAGATTCTGGGCGAGAAAAGTTCTCGCTATATTTTACTTACATTATAATCACTGATCAGTAGTTACAGACTGTATGTTTCCATTTATAAACGGAGAAACTTGTTTATGTTCTGACAATCCTTTGTCATTACTCCCATATCCAAGGCAGATTGAATGATTGCACGCATTCAATCTAACATCTCCAATATTCCGTCCCTCAGTCACTCCCACATATCCCATGCCAAGTTTTTAACGTTCTTTTGAATTTTATTAAAATCAAAATTAAATTGAAAAGTGTTAACTGGAGCTATTCGTTCAGTGACTGTGATTAATTTCAATCTCCTTGGATCCTAATTATTCCAGTGGAGAATTTCCATCTTTGAATGATAAGTGGGCTCTTTTCAGCGTGTTATCCCATAGTATGAATAGGAGCATCACTGACAGTACTAACAGGGATCATCAGCTCGAGAGAAAGGGGGAGTAGAGATCAGAATCTGAGGACATTAGACTGGAACGTTACAATAATGGTTTAGAATGTGAGGACCTTCGATTGGAATGTTCGAATAGTGAATCAGAATCTAAGATCAGTAAACTGGAAAGGTACAACAATGGATCAGAATCTGAGATCATTAGACTGGAATGGAATGGTTCAACAATCGATCAGAATCTGGGAATATTAGACTTGAATATTACAATAACAGACAGGAGTTTATTCTGGGGACTTTACTTTCTTTCTTGGCCTTGGATATCATTAGCATCACGGATCCAGGGTATCCTTTGGATTATTCAAGGAGGTTACTATTCCATCCTTGCGTTAGTTGGTGTTCCTGGTAAGTCATTATATTTGTCTACTAAACCGGGTTGAACTGAATTTCTGCTCATGATATAAAAAATTTGGAAAGTGCACGACAAACAAAAACACCTTTTCTTATATTAATCAGTATCAAACTACTATTTCTCAATTACTCAATGATATGCAAGAAGGAACCAGATTGTTCTCAAACTCCATAATCCATTTTGTCCTTCATTGATTTACATCTCTATCTCGTCCCCACTCACCAATCCTGTCCAATACCACCGTCATGATATCCTAGTCTCGTCCTCAGTCTCATTGCAACTTCTGAATAAATCATAATTTGTGCCTTTGTTTAATCCGGATGCAACAGTTTCAAGTTCCTTCTAACTATACGTCCGTCACTAAAAAAATGCTCTGGAGGATGTTAAACTTGTTCTCTGTACAAATGGGACGACAGTTTATGGTGTTCAAGACTCATACTCTAGAGCCACAGAATAATAGTCTGTTGATATCTCCTGAGGGAAATTAAAAGCAACTATTTTCATTTGCCATAAAAGCCTATCTGCTTTCCCCAAGTCCTCAAGCGAAGACAATGTGTCATTCTTCCCTAGTCAGGTTTTAGTGTGACTTCTGTGATGAACAGGTGGGTGTTCCGCACCATTAACAGAATTAAGAGCCAGCAATCACTACCTGACAGCACCAAGTCTTCTGAAAAATATATTTAATGTAACATTTGGTTGAACGTCTCGATTAGCTTATTTTCTCCAGATATAAACAAATGCAGCCTAATAGTTTAAATTATAACCCAAAATGCCCACCTCCAATCAAGTGTGAATTTAGTACATTGATAATCTTAAAAGCCAATGAGACAGTCCAATGGTTTGGGGGTTAAAGACCTTGGGAAATTGACAGTTGAGAGGAGAACTGCCAAGTTACCAGCAGGCAAAGACTGCCTGAAAATTAGCTCTCCTCTCGGTAACTTTATTGATTAGTAACTGGTAAAAGCAGAATCTCAAATAAGAAAAGAAGACAGGAATATGGAGAAGAACCGAAAGCTTCTTGGTTTTGAGATAAGAAGTTTTGTTTTGTAAATCTTAATTAGGAGTCTAATCGGACTAGAATAATCGGGGGTGGGGGTGGGGGTGGGGGGAGATAAAATATAGCTTAGAGGAAAAAGCTGTAAATATTCGTTCGTCTATTATTCCCTATTATACTTTAAGAAATAAAGTTGTTAATTTTTACTTCAAATAGTTTTGGACTCTAGAATTATCATGGATTACTGCAGTGGATAAATCTTTTCCCTGTTGCTGTTTTTACATTAAGCAGGAGAATGTATCCTGTGTTGTAACACTACAATCCCACAGGAATGTGCTTTTCTCTTTCCTGTCGTGTGGAACAGCTGAACCAAACACTCAGTTCAAGATCGGCATAACATGCTGCCCTGACCAGGGCTGCATACATCCTGTGAGAGAAGAACAGAAGTAAAGATAGCTCCCTTCCTCTGCCTGCTTCGCGTATTCCTTTAGCTCATTTCTATTCAGGTAGGTAATCATCCCCTATTTTAGGTGTATTCAATCTCATTGAAATTCTCCCCAAGAGTGATGCACATCTCCTACGCATCTCTGGTGTTGGCTTTATTGATGCTGACGTACAGATGTAAGGAAGTTATATACTCCATGTCAGTCATAGTGCATAGAGAAGGAATGGCTTTTTGTGGCACAGGAAAGAAATGGCGATGTCTAAGTGAGAGAAAAGGATTATTGCAATCATCACCGAGAGTGTTGTTGAGGCAGTATTTGGGGTACTCTGGATAGACTTTCTCTCAAGTTTCACCAGACTAATCCCTGGGGTGATGGCACCATGAGCAGTGAGTGAAACTCTGTGACAGAATAAGAGATGATTGTATTGAACCTGAAGGGGGATGGACAGTCACTCATGATGTTCTAAACAGGCACTGATACGATGATAAATTTTTTGGCTTTTATTAACTCGGGTTAAATGAATCTCAATAGGTTAAGAGCCTCAGAGGACGTTCCCCTCAGCCCACCCCCACTCCATATGTTGATTGAGAGAGACAGAGGGTCAGTCTTTGATTAAATTCTCCCCACATTAATACAGTGCATTTAGTGTTTGATCCTGCATTAAACGTCATGAAATCCACAATCCCGACAACAGCCACAATACCTTCATTATAAAACAGTTAACTATTCCCCCAGTATCTGACGTCCATGGAGAACTTGGGTCTGTGTCTCAGAGATGGAAGATGCCTCTCTGAGACTTGAGACAAAGCATCTGGCTACCTTCCTCACTGCCCGCAAACCACGTCAAAGTGTCATGTGTCCAACAGGTAATTGAGCCATGAAGAACATCGTGGATCCGTCTCTGAGTGCATTCTCTGCTCCATTGATTTGTTAGGTTGGAGCATCATTGACACCCTCCTGTTCCTGTATAAGTGTCTTGAGGTGCTGAATGGCCTCCTCCAGGTCCCATGGAACAGGTTCATGGGTCTGACGTGGCTCTGCCTGTTCCTGTTTAACAACTTGATGTGGTAATCAGACCCCTTCTCTTCCTGTGGAACAGGCAGGAGGATTGAATCGGCTATTCCTCTCTTTGTTCAGTAGTTTCGTTGGGCTCCATGGCTTCTACGTATCCGTTTCTAATGTGCCTGAGATGCTGAATGAGATGTTCATTTAACTGTGAAAATGTAGAGGTTCTGGCCTTGCTGTTACATGAATGTTACCGACACTTTAACAGCACAAGCCTGAATGCTGTCTCGGACTTACTGCACATGGACACAGACTAGTCCAGGAGCTGAGGTGCGACACATTGTTCTGACCATTGGGTGATCTTCAGTGACCATCCCCGTGTCTGATCATATGATGAGGAAAGACAGTTATGAACTAGCTGAAAATGTTTGTTTTGAGGCAGCTACCCTGAGGATCTCCTGCAGAGATGTCCCAGGACTGAGAAGATTGTCGCTCACCGACCACAAACATCTTCCTTTGTGCTGTGAAAGACCCCAAACCAGTGGGGTGGGTACACCTGATTCCCATTAAGCTCAAATAAGATGGTCCTGATGCTATCCTCAGTCAAATAATACCTTGTTATCAAGGTCATTCACTCTTTCCTGAGCCCCTGTGTTCACCTCTTGTTCATGTCAATAGATGATGGTGCATGTGTTAGGAGTGTGTTCCTCTCATAGAGGGTAATCAATGCCAGGAAGTATCTGAACTAGATAGTGAGGGGAGTTACATCACTGAAAGTATTTAAAGAGGTGGTACATGAATGTTTGCCCTAAAGGGTGTGAAGAATTGGACACTAAAGACCAGTTATTGCTAACAATAGGTCAGCCATGATGGTATACAATGGGTTGATCGTCCGAGTCACCTAATCTTGCTTCTTATGTTCTCATATTCTGTAATTGCAAAATTAATAATTGTAATTTTCCTGAACGTTCTGTTATTGAATGTTGCAGTAACAGAGAATAAAGTACTTTGTGAGTCATCTCAGGGTGAGGTATGGGGGCTGTATTCACAGTGAATGTGGGTTTCCAACATGACCAACAAATGAAGCACAAGTTGCAGAGAGGAGACACTCTGTAAAGAGACCAGAGGTGTATATTGAAACCAGCCTGGTTTTCCAAATAACATTTTCCAACCCACACCAAACCGTGTGTGACAGTCTTGAGGGATTGAATGATATCCTGTGTTCCGGTGGACCAGGTATTTGGAGCAGGTGGCCTCCATTTGCTAATATCAGGAGCTGTGAGGAGCTGAATAGAACATAGGGACATAGGACTGAGCAGCAGGAGTGGGCTATTAGACACTTTGTCACCGCTCCACCACTCACAAATTCCATGGTGATGTGAATGTGGTCTCAGCAGCATTTTTCTGTCTATATACCATTTTCCTACATTCACTTGTCTGTCAAATGTTACCAAATATAACTTTGAATAAATGCAAGCATCCAGGCACCACAAACTGCTGGGGAAGGGAATTTCCACTTGAACAGCCCTTTGAAAATTTCTCATTTGTGTTTCCACCAATGTTGGAAGGTCACTACGTCCTTTTCCAGTCCCACACCTCCACTGGTTACACCAATCTTAAATGCAATCAGTTTTGTGATGTGACCAATGATGTAGGTCTCCGAGCAGGTCATTTTCTAGAAAAGTGTGAGACACAGAAAGTTGAACTCATAACAAATGGTAAAATGATAGAGTGCCCCAAACGTTATTCTGCCTTTGAAGTTATTCTGCTCACACAAGCTACTGGGAGTGGGGTTTCACTCTGGAACAGTTGAATTTGGCTGAATTCCCTTTGTTTCAGGCAGTGGAGAGATTCCAGTGAATTCTCACCAGAAATCCATCACAAGTGGTAACGATAACACAGGGATTTTATGGTCTCACACTTTGCTATCGGATGGAACAACATAAGAGAGAGAGATCAATCAGCTGCTGCTTCTCAGGCATGGGACATTTTTCTCCCTCTCTGTGTTGAAACATACGATAATGTCACCTGAACACCAAACTGGACCATGTGTTCTCTTCTGGAACATTCTCTTGAAAACCCGATTATAGATTATATGCAAGTGCATTCATTTCAATCGCAAAAAAGACCCCATTTTATAATTTGAACACATGCTTACATGTGTCTGTGTAATTTTTAAATATCGGTAGGTGTCTTCATAGTATGTGTGTTAATATAAATGCATCTTTTTCTTAAAGTTTATTCTCTAGCTTTAGTCTCCCTGACAAGAGATATTGTTCATCCAGTTGATACACTTTTCAGAAAGTCATGGATGGTTCAATACTATTTCTCAGCTAAGATCAAAACTGATAATCCCCGATAACAAAAGGGCGGCATTCCAGGAATGAGTAAAGGGAAACCTCTTTGAAAATCTTCGAAAATAATTAAATCCTTTCATTTTAGTTTCGGGGATCAAAACAGCACACAGTGCATCAAATGTGGTCACAGCAATGCCCTTGTACCGATGCAGTTTAACATTCCTGCGATTAAACCTGATACCTTTTGCCAAAAACAGCATTATTCCACTTACCTTCCAAATCACTTGCTGCATCTGCAGACTGATTCATATGATTCATGTCCCAGGAACATGGAAACCGCCTGAATCACAGAGTTCGGCAATCTCTCTCCATTTAAATTGATTACCATTATTTTATTCTTCATGCTAAAATACACAACCTACCTTCTGTTATTTCTGCTGAAGGTTTGCTGACTAACCTTCCCTGTCTGTTTCATATTGCACTCACTACCTTCATTTGATGACACATTAAATGACCATCTCGGTTTACGAGGTAATTGAGCTCCAAACAATGCCCTCCCCTTCTTGCAGATCTTTCATACAAATTGTTGATCATTGATGACCCCACAGTGATCTCTGAGGCACTCCATCAGTTACAGCTTTGCAGCCTGAAAGAAAACAGTTGTCTATACTCTCGGTTTCATGTTAGCGACTGATCTTTGCTGGACAGGAGAGTGAATGTTCCCTGCTCCTGGGTAGCCGTTTAGGCAGGTTGAATGGCCTCCTGCTGGGCTTTTTAATGTACTCAACGAGCTGAATTACTTCATTCTATAATGCTGTGCAATCCTTAGAGTGACAGAATGGTCTCCTCCTGTCTCATTGTATCGATCCTGTCTGTTTGAATGGGGTGGTCCCCTACCATGTAATAGCCTCGAGGGTGGATTGAGGGAACAACACACGGGGTAGGGGTAACAATGGTCATTTGGCTGCACCATTCAGAATGCTCATGGCTGATCCGAGTGTGTCTGTCCATTCGTCTCCTGTCTGTTCCCAATAAAGATTGACTGTCATGTCCAACAAAGATCAGTCAAGCGCAGACTTAAACACTTAATGGCAAGGTCCTCGGGAGTGTGGCTGAACAAAGAGACCTTGGAGTGTAGGTTCATAGCTCTTTGAAAGTGGAGCCGCAGGTAGATAGGATAGTGAAGAAGGTGTTAGGTATGCTTTCCTTTATTGGTCAGAGTATTGAGTACAGGAGTTGGGAGGCCATGTTGCTGCTGTACAGGACATTGTTGAGGCCATTGTTGGAATATTGCGTGCAATTCTGGTCTCGCTCCTATCGGAAAGATGTTATGAAGCTTGAACGAGTTCAGAAAATATTTACAAAGATTTTACCAGGGTTAGAGGATTTGAGTTATAGGAAGAGGCTGAACAGGCTGGGACTGTTTTAACTGGAGCATCGGAGGCTGAGGGGTGACTTTATAGAGGTTTACAAAATTATGAGGGGCATGGATAGTGTAAGTAGGCAAAGTCTTTTCCCTGGTGTCTGGGAGTCCGGAACGAGTGGGCGTAGGTTTAGGATGAGAGGGGAAAGATACAAAAGAGACCTAAGGGACAACGTTTTTCACCCAGAGGGTGTACTTGTTTGGAAAGGGCTGGCAGAGGAAGTGGTGGATGCTGGTACAATTGCAACATTTGACAGGCATTTGGGATGTGTATACGAATTGGAAGGGTTTGGAGGTATATGAGCCAGTTGCCGACAGGGGGGACTAGTTTAGGTTGAGATATCTGGTCGGCATGGACGGGTTGGATTGAAAGGTGTGTTTCCATGCTGTACCTTCTTTATGACTCTATCAACGGGTCTTCACTGCTCCTTGAGGATAAGGACACCACAGGTAGCACAACACTAAAGTGAAAGGTACGTCCTTATTTCTTTATGAGACCTGTTACTTTAAAACTTTGTTAAGTGAACATCAAATCACCACCTCTTTGCAGATATAAGGACAGAAAAAAAGGAATAAACATAAATTATTCCGGACTCCAAACTTGCCCCACATTCCCACTGAACCTTTCCAATCGAATATGTATCAAACCCATCCTCTGCTGCTGTCTCAGGAAGACATTACTTGTTAGCATAGCACCACATGAAAAAAGGAGCAGAATGAGGCCATTCGTCCCATCAAGTCTGAAATTCCATTCAATAATTTTTTATATGTTCCTCAACCTCATTCTCCTGCTTTCCCCCAAGAATCCTTGATCGCGTTATAAAACAAAAAAACTTATCAATTTGTATCTGTGTCTACGTGTGCGTATGTTTGTCCATCTGCTCTTCATCTGTGTATTTGTGCATCTACGTTTGTCTTTCTGTGCATCAGCCTGTATGTTTCTATCTATGTTTGTGCCTATTTGTGTGTGACTCTATATGTCTGCGTGTGTTTCTACGTGTGTGTATGCCTATTCCCTTGTATGTATTGTGTTTGTTCGTATATTGGGATGATACCAATAATTCTGTGTATTTCTGTGTCTGCATCGCTGTGCAGTGAGCTAACTGTATTTGGGGGGGGGGGGGGGTGGGTGGGTGGGAGTTAAAGGACCGTCTTTCGAAATGCCAGTGTGTTTACAGTGAGAATTGTCTTTCACTCAGCACTATTCCTTAATCGGTCACTGGGACATGGATGTTTCAGAAATTTCACGCGAGGCATCCCAGTTCGCTTCATCTTGTATTAGGTTCCTCCCCACATGGCGGGTGTAGGGGGGGGGGGGGTGAGGGAATGCGTATTGGGCATTCCACTACGCGGCTTGGCCATTTCTGTCCTATCCCAAGCTGTTTCTCTTAGAATAGGAGAAAGGGATGGAAGGAGTGAGGGCAGGAGTGGAGGGCCTTGCTGTTAGTGCTGGTGGAGGTGGATCTGGGAGGAATTGTGAGGCGTCAGGAATAAGGCAGTTTTGAATCAACATAGTATTATTAATGTGTGGGCGTATTGCCTAGGTGACAGAGAAAGCGTGGGAAGGAAGTTGCTGAATTCAATAGTGGGAGCGGTAGTGCCTGAGCCTTATTTGGAGATGGAGCATGAGGATTTTCTGGGGGTATGTGCTTTCACAGATATACAGACAGGGTGACAGAGCAGAGAGAATTCGGTGACCATTATCCTGACAGAGTGGGGAGGATATTGATGCTTGTCCTGTATTGATGGAGATATCTTCAGATCATCTCAGCGTCGAGGTGAGCCTCCCCAAATGTCCTGTCCAAGTCTATCACTAATAATGACACAGACCTGTCCCTCAGATTCCACAAATAGCAATAGAACTTACAGATAGCAAGGCGCAGCAAATATTGGTGCGTTATATATCGGTTGCAGAAAATCTGAACATCATATGCTCTAGGAATTAGATATGCAAGTATCATGGATACTGCAGTTTTATTGGATGTTCTCAAGCTGCTTCTAAACTGTATTAACTAAGTGACTGCTTATGCTGTGCAAAATAAATTTTGTATGTTTATGTGAGGTGGGTTGAAGAGTATTTTGTGAAGCAAATTATAGAGCAGTTTATTTTGGGTTTGGTGTTGTGTGATCAGAAGGAAGAATTAATAACCTTGCTCTGAATCAGCTTTGAAGGAATAGAGACGTTATTAAGGTGCATTTTACACGGTGTCTGCATGAATATAGAATGCCTGAACGTTCTGGTTAAACATCATGGTAGCCTGGAGGCTAGAGGGTCAAGTTCACTCCAGTGAATTGGGAAAGTACAAAATAACATACAGTGCGAGACAAGTAATATTTGTTGGAGTCATAGAGTCAGACAACACGGAGACAGACTCTTCGGCCCAAACACGTCCATTCCGACCAAAATGTCCATCCACGCTAACCCCATTTCCCTGCCGTTGTCCTGTATCTTTCTAATCCTTTCCTGTCCATGTGTTTGTACAAATGCCTTTTAAATGTTGCGAATGTTCCCTCGTCAACCTCTTCCGCTGGCACATCATTCCATATGCGTATCACCCCTGTGTGAAAAGCAGTTGGTACTCAGGTTCCCTTTTATTGTTTCCCCTCTGACCTTAAACTGATGCCCTCTTGTCCGTGATTGCCTAACCATGGAAATAAAATGAGTGCATTCACTCTGTCCGTCCTTCCCATGATCTTATACACTTCTCTCAGATTCCCCCTCAGCCTCATACATCTAAAATAAAAAGTCCAAACTTGTCCAACCTCTCCCAATAACTCAGACCATTGAGTCCTTTACAACATTCTTGTAAATTTCTTCTGCACTCTTTCCAGTTTAATACCATCCTTCCCATAGCAAAGTGAACACAGCTGAACATAACGCTCCCAATATGGCATCACCAGCATCCTGTATAACTACAACGTAACTCCCTAATTTCGATAGTCAGTGATACACACAGATGAAGGCCAGTGTGCCAAAAGCTTTCTTCACTGCCCTGTCTACCTCTGAATCAAATTTCAGAGAACCATGCACCTGAATTCCAAGGTCCCTCTGTTCCACTACACTCCTTAGGAACCAACTATTCACCATAAACCTCCAACCTTGATTTGACTTTTTAAAATGCAAGAACTTACACTGATCTATATTAAAGTCAATTTACCATTTCTCAGCCACTTCTCCAGGTGATGAAGGTACTGCTGTATTTTCTGAAATTTCTGATAACCTTCCTCACTCTCCATGAGGCTGTTTATTTTAGTGTTGTCTTCAAACTTACAAATCATGCTTGTTCATTCTCATCTAAACCATAGATATATGTAATATGTAGTGGACCCAGCACTAAGCTGTGAGTCTTTCCATTAATCACAGGCCTCCAGGCTGACAAGCATCCTTCCACTATTACCCTCTGCTTCCCACCATCAAGACAATTTTGTCGCTAATTTGGCATCTCCTCCTCAATTTCATGCGATCTAACTTTCCAGAACAGCATACTATGTGGAACCTTATTGAAGGCCTTACTGGAATCCATAAAGACTGCATACACCATCCTGCCCTTCTCAACGTTGCGAGTCACTAACTCAAAGAATTCGAACAAATTTGTGAGCGATGATCTCGCATGCACAAAGCCCTGCTGAGTTTGATGATGGGCTTTTCCCCAAAACGTTGATTTTCCTGTTCCTAGGATTCTGCTTGACCTGCTGTGCTTTTCTAGCACCACTCGAATCTTGCTCCTAATTGCACCCTGTCTTTCCAAATGCATGTATATCTTATCTCTCAGAACCTGTTCAAGGCAAACCTGACGTACTTCATATTAAAATGTCAGACATAAATCAGCAACAGAAGTATTAATTGCACTGTCGATGACTGTATTTTATTTTCCTTTGTACCTACAACAGATTTTATGTTTACTGGTCTATAGCTCCCACGTTTTTCTTTGTAGCCCTTCTTGAGTAAGGACACAGCATTCGCTGTCCTCCAGTCCTTCGTAACTTCGCCCGTTGGCCAGCGATGATGCAAAAATATCAACCAGGGCTCCGGCAATTCCTTCTATGTCCTCCTGCAGTGTTCCTGAGTATATCTGGTCAGGACCAGGAAATTTATAGAAATATTGCAAAGTCTTTTTATTTCAGGTACAAGCATCAAAGAAAGGGAAAGTGACGCAATGATGTTTAACATAACAAATTTGAAAATATAATAATGATAGGAAATGGCTTCAGATGAATTTCAGTCATTGTGGAAACCTGAGAATTCTCAGAAATTCACGATCCAGAAACAAGGGCCATGAAACTGATAAGGAAATCAAAAATAGAACATGAATGCTAACAAGCAGGAACAAAAACACAGCATAAATCTACAATCTGTATTTCAAAGGAAACAAAGTAAAAGCAAGGTCAAATATGGAAATTGGTAATTGGGAGAGGAGTGTTTATTGTGAAGAACAGAGAAATGGCCAAGAAAATAATCAATTGCTTTGTATCTGTCTTCAAGCAGGAAGATCCATAAAATCAGCTAGTAATACCAAGTGATTATGTAGCACTTGTGCAACTGAAGACAAAAAGTCAATTTATATCAGTGACAAGGTAGTATTTGAAAGTGTAACTGGATTGAGCATTGCTCAGCCTGACAAACCTGACGTACTTCATATTAAAATGTCAGACATAAATCAGCAACAGAAGTATTAATTGCACTGTCGATGACTGTGTTTTATTTTCCTGTGTACTCTGCAGAGGTCGGAAGCCATTCCAGATAAATGGAAGTTAGAAAACGTGATCCAAGCACTATAGATTAATGGAAGGGATCTAAACATCTATAAAGGGAAGAAGGCATAGTTTGGAGAACTGCCGACCAATTAACTTGACATCTGCAGGGAAACTGTTGGAATCTATTATGCAGCATGTGATATTGGATATTTAGAAATTAATAGGATCAATGGAGAGAATCCACATGTATTTCTGGCAGATGTCTACCTCGATGTGCAATTAGTTGTTAGACCCCATCTACCACTCCCTGAGAAAAGGAACAGAAAATGACTTAGCCACAGGAAATGACATCAACAACTCAAAAAAACCCTTTAAAAGAAAGCAGGAATGTGTAGCATCGCTTCGCCAGAGGTCCACTGAAGATGTTACCTAGTAAGGTAAGGAAACGTCGGGAAATGAACCTGCCAGCTCATCGAGCAAACCTGCATCCATTGTGAACAGTGTTGGTGACCAAATCTGAGAAAGAATATACTGACCACAATAAAATTGCAATGGACATTCTCCAGATTAATCCCACAGATGGTGAGAATGTCTGATAAGGAAACCCGGCCTATGTTCTCTAGTGTTTCAAAGAATGAGAGGTGGGTCACAGAGAAATTTACAAAATTCACAACACATATGACAAATTGGAAATTAACAGGTCGCTTCCCTGGCTGCCCAATCCAAATTCAAGGCAAATAATGGCAAGATAAGGGATTGGCAACTTAGGACCGTAATTTTGAGGAAATTCATCACTCGGTGAGAACTGCCTAAAACAGGGTCATAGAAACCTGCTGGAAGGGAAAGATTAAGGAAAATCTCCAGATATTCTGCAAGTGTGTCAAGCGGAAATGTGTAACAAGGGAACAGGTACGAGTCATTAATAACTTGCCAAGTTGCATCCAAATCGACTTAGTGTTAGGAGACAGAGGGTAGTGGTTGAAGGCTGTTATTGTGACTAGAAACCGATGTCCAATGGTGTATCACAGGAATCAGTGCTGTGATTCGGAGGTGCTGGTGTTGGACTGGGGTGAACAAACCTAAAAATCACATAACACCAAACAAGAGTCCAGCAGGTGTATTCAGAGGCACGAGCTTTCAAAGCACACAACCACCTAATGAAGAAGCAGCGCTTCGAAGTTAGTGCCTCCGAATAAACTGGTTGGACTGTAACCTGGTGTTGTGTAATCGTTAACCTTATTATTTGTGGTATTCATAAATGATGCAGCTGTGACTATAGACGGGGGTGGTGGGAGTGTGACAACTAAGTTTGTGTTTGATACAAAGATTGGCCGGGTGGTTGGCAGTGAGGAGGAAGGTCTTATGTTACAGGAAGATAGAGATGGAATGGTCATATGGGCAGAACAATGGCAGATGTAATGTAACCTTGATAAATATGATGTGATACACTTTGGGTGAAGGAACTGGACAGGGAGTACTCAATGAATGGCAGCACACGAGGAAGCTCAGAGGGTGTTTCTCCACACTTCCCTGAATGTGACTAAATACGTTAATGCACAATTTTGAGAAAGCATAAGGGACCGTAAACATAATCTTTATTCATCAAGGCATAGATTATAAGAGCTATGCGGAACTTTGGTTTGGCCAAGATGGAATACTGTGTGTAGTTCTGGGAACCACACTACGGTAAGTATCTGATTGTAGTGGAGGGGGCTCAGAGGAGATTCACCAGGATGTTCCCTGGGATGGAGCATATCAACTATGGAGAGAGGTGGATAAGCTCGGGTTGTTTAGTTTGGAGCAGGAAAGGCTGAGGGGGCCGTAATTCAGATGGATAGGATTCCGAGGGACATGGACAGGGTGGATAGACAGCAGCTGTTCCTTTTAGTCTAAGGGCCAAGAACAATGCAGTACATTTTAAAGTGATGGGTTTGATATTTGGAGGGAATTGAGGTTTGTTTTTCACCCGGGGGTGTTGGGGTCAAGAACGCCCTTCCTGAGAGAGGAGTTGTCATGGTAACTTCACAACCATTAGAAAATATACGGCTGTGCACTTGAAATGCCACACGATTCACGGCTACGGGTCTTGTGTCGGAAAGTGGGGCTAATGTAGACCGTGCTGTATTGTTGATGGGACAAAGTCTGTGCTTCTGTGTTTGTATGACTGTGGAAGGTCAATCAGTGAGTAGCTTAAGATAGGAATTGATGGGTTTCTGAAGAGCATATTAACAAAGGTTTTAAGATTGAACTTGTAATATCTTCTGAAAATATGTCAATGGCAAAATTAAGTGGAAAAGGTACAGGTTTCTTACAGTCTGATACCAGAGAATTGAGGACAGGGAAAAGGCAGAACTATGGAGCAAATACTTTAATTATGTCCTTCAGAGAAGAAAACAAAACAAAAAAAAAACTTCCCAACATTACTAGTGAACTAGTCTGTTGAGAAAAAGGGAATAGAATGAAATTAGCAACCAAACAGTTTTAGAGGAAGTAGATTAGATTAGATTACTTACAGTGTGGAAACAGGCCCTTCAGCCCAACAAGTCCACTGCGACCCGCCGAAGCGCACCACCCAGACCCATTTCCCTGCATTTACCCCTTCACCTAATACTACAGGCAATTTAGCATGGCCAATTCACCTGACCTGCACATTTTTGGACTGTGGGAGGAAACCAGAGCACCCGGAGGAAACCCACGCAGACACGGGGAGAATGTGCAAACTGCACACAGTCAGTCACCTGAGGCGGGAATTGAACCCGGGTTTACTGGCACTGTGAGGCAGCAGTGCCAACCACTGTGCCAGCGTGCCGCCCACGAGTATTGGAACTGAAAGTAATGAGCACAGACAAAGTCAACCGAGATTGATCAAATGGGAAACATATTTGTGATAGTGACGTTTAACATAATTATGGAGAAGCAATCAATGCAATATGATTGTATTTTCAGAAAGATTTTTGATACAGCCCCAAGACTATTATGCAACTTCAAATCCTCTGGGACTGGGACTAATATGGTTTTCGAATGGGACAGCTGGCTGGAAGCAGTGAGTAGGAATAAAACAATATGTTTTTTTGAAAGGATGGCTTGGAGGATATAGCAAGGATCGGGATTTGGGCTCCAGCTATTCCCAATACACTTTATATATTTTATTGAGTGTATCAAATTCAATATTTGCAAGTTTGCTGATGGCACTAAACAATATTGGATTGTGAGTGGGTGAGCAGGGTGTCCTTTGATGGTAAAAACAGGACGGGACCTATCATTTGAAAAGGGGTTGTTTGAAAAATGTTGATCTATAAAGCAACTGATGCTGCTTTTTTGTATCCTACTGTGCATCCCTCCGAGGTCAGTGTAGGGTAGTGAGATCTGAATCCAGAAGTCAGTACTGGGAATGGCATTGTGACGCTGACCATTGTACACAGACCCCACAAGTGGGGAGCTGTAATATTGAAAAGGATCTGGATCTCTCTGTGCACCGGTCACTGAAAGCAATTTTGCAGGAGCAGAAAACAGATAGGCAGATAAATCGTGTATTCACCTTCATTTCAGGGGGATTTGAATCCAGGAGTAAAGGTGCCTTACTGCAGGTGAGCAGGGCCTTGGTGAGACCTCATCAGGAACATTGTGCAGTATTGTGTGCAGTTTTGGTCTCCTTACTTAATAAAGGAGAAAGCTGACATTGAGGGAGAGCAGTAAATGATAACTAGACTCATCTCTGGGATGACAGGCTTGTTGTGGGAGCAGAGTTTGGGGCAGCTATGTCTGTATTCCATGGGCTTTCGGAAAATGAGTGGAGAACTCAGTGAAATATATAAAACTCTGTTAGGACGAGACAGATTGGAAACAGGGTTGACAATTCCCCTGGCTGGGACATCAAAACAAGGGGCCACAGTATTAGGTACAGACAGGCCACTCTGCATTGAGATGAGAATAAACGTCTGCACTCAGAGACTGGTGAACCTGGGGTAGTAACTCACAGATCAGGCTGTGGAAACCAAGGCACTGAATATAAATATGGATTTCTGGAAACTGAAGGGATAGGGAGACAGCAGGGATGGTATGAAGATAGAGGATCAGATACCATTACAGGTTGTTCTCCAATAACGTGGTAGTTGCGTTCCTGTGCATCGCTGTGTTGCAGAAAATCATGCAATGTTAATGATGTGGTCTATGGGGAAAGGAGGATAATGGGCGAACTGCAAATTATCAGTAAAAAACAAAAACTGAAGTTAGTCTGACACACACTAGCACAGTCTAATTAAACCTTTAAATCATATATTGTAATGAAACAGTGCTAATAATGACAATGCAGTCACTGGCTACATCCGTGTAAATTTCACCAAGTTCTTCACCAGAAAGTGCGCAGGACTGACTGACCACGTGATGCCAACATGGAATTCCAGTTCTCCTGAAGATTCTCCCCCGGTTTGAAATAAAGCTCCTTCTAATTGGAGAGAGCAATTCCCCGCTTCAAGCTCAGGTTCAAAGCTTACAGAGCGGATTGCATTCCTGTTTTAGCTGAACACTCATAGGGTGCATTTGGCAGACAGAGGATCCTGAAGCTGGGTTTTGTTGTTCACCTGGTGCCTGGCAAGTACTCGCGTCACAGTGAACGGGAGTTAACTTTATAGAAAAAAAGTGCGCAATTCACGAATTGCATTCCAGTCAAATCAGTTTAATAAACACACGTTATCAGAGAACTGCCTGTATATTGAATCGAGGAGCAAGATTGATGGACTGAAGTTACTACAACAGTTCTTATTTCATATTTCACAATGTTTAGACGTATTAATAGATATGAACACTGTGTCGGGAAAACTGCATTGAGGAGATTTTCTCCATGAACTAGAATGGGGAAAGCTCAATGTGTTGTATGACCTTTCCTGATATCTGTGCAGTCTGTGGGAAAGCTCTGTAAATGTTGTCACAAGCTCTCAGATGTTAGGAAGGGGGTCTCTGCAGGGTCAACAGGACTGTGAGTCCCGCTCTTTTCTGGTATCAAGACTGGCGCCGGGTATTCTGTCTGTTTTTTTTCCTTTAAGACCACGGAGCAGTGTGATACAATAGAGTGTCTTGCTTGGCTGTTTCAGGGACCATTGAAGAGTTTATCACATGTCTGTGTGTCTGGAGTCACTTTTAGGCCATACAAGAAAAGCACGGGAGATTCACTTCCTGAAAGTACGTTGGGGAAGGAATTCAAAATTTACAATCAACATTGGATAGAAGGTCACTGTTACAATCACCAGATTCTAGATCTTGATATTTTATTAATTGTTTTTAACTTCCACCAGCTGCCAGAGCATTATACTGTATTGGATTAGTAATCCAGTGACATTTCCACAACAGCACCATCTCCACATAGGAACCTATTGGAAACCACAAAGAGCGGGATATTTCTGGATTGCTTGTCAGCTCTGTCAAAAAGAACCCCCACCAATTTGATTATCGTGAAGGGACTGAGGGGGTGTTAAATGGTCAGAATGTAATTATTCACCTATTAGGGGACCGGACATAGTTGGGTAATTTTCCACATTGCCAGGGGGTTGTCAGAGTTGGAGCTGGAATGAAACAGTTTCCCCAGGGTCACGGCCCTGTTGTGCAACACAAGTCTTCAGTCCTATTGCAGGAATGCTGTCAGGGTCCACTGTCTTTTTCATATCTACTGTGTTCCGCGGTTTCTTCATGTCACATGCAGCGAATCGAATTGATTGAACACTGCCATCTGTGATTCTGTGGATATCATTGCGAGGATGAGGTGGATCATCCTTTCAACACCTCTGGCTGAGGATGGTGCCAGTACTAAATTCTTGCCTTTTTCTCTGAAGTGCAGGGCTGTTCCATTATTTAGGATGGGGATATTTCTGGAGTCCTCTCCTCCAGTAAGTTGTTTAATAGTACATCGACATTTATGTCCGGATGTGGCAGGACTGCAGATCTTAAATCTGATCTGTTGGTCTTGGGATCATTTCGTCCTCTCTATCAGATGTTAGTTCTGCTGTTTGGAATGACACCACTCAAGCGCCATAGCTTTGATGGTTTGTCATCAGCTTTAGGTACACATGGTTCTGACCTTGGCATGTTCTCCCACACTCGTCACTGAACCATCGCTCGGCTTGATGATAATGGTAGACTGATGGAATATCCTGGGGAAAATGTTACAGGTTATGTTTGAATACAATCCTGCTTCTGTTGCTGCTGTTGTCTACAACATCACATGAAAGCCCAGTTTGAGCTGCAATATCTGCAATTCAATTCTACTGACTGTCCCCTAGTTAACATTGAGACCCATTCACCGATCAGCTGTGTACTCAGTGACCTCACCTGGTTTCTGATGCAGTAATATTTCCATTTTCATATTCTCATTCTGCTGATGGTTCTCCTTGGTGCCATGCTTCCAATTTGTTACATTACTCAAACCCTTTAACATATTCATCTGAATCTTTTCCTTGCTCGTCATGCCATCTGCGTTTGAATTAAATGTGTTTCCCTCTGGTTTTCTCCCTGACCATGAGTAAGAGCTCTGTGGTGTCAGTGATGCCAGCCTTATGCAGTTTCTGAGCGAATGAATGTGTGCACTTCAGTTCCCAGTATAGGGCGCTCCGTGTTGGACAGGGCGTTTGAGCAGCTTTCAAACACGTCATTGGAACTTGTTCAAAAACAGAAATCATTGAAGAAACAACGCAGCTCTGGCGGCATCTTTTGTAGTGAATGTAGAGTTAATCTTTCGAGTCCAGTGGCCCTCTACAAAGCCCACAGTTTCTTCAGCATTTTTTGTATTTTTTTTTGTATTTATTACCAGTATCCATAGTTATTTGTTTCATTGAAACTTTGTGCTGTGCCTATCCGTTTCTGAAGAACCTTAGCAAGTCTGGCAGCATCTGCAGAGACAGAGAGACAGAGTTAGGGTAACAAGTCCAATTTGACTTGTTCTGAACTGAAAAGGGTTGGCTTTTTAATCCCTTGCCGGAGATGGGGGATGGGTGACTTGGAAAAGAGGGAGTGGCAAAGGATAAACGGGCTATTATCAGTGGTGAACGAGAAAATGATGCAAAATGGGTTTAAATTAAGGTGTAAATGGGGGAAAGGGGTTCTCTCTCGTTGAGTGTAAGATAAAGAAGACACAACCACACAAGGCCATAGGGAGAACAAGAGAGAGAATGTCTACAATGTGGTATTATATAGATCTAGATCTATACGTTTTCACAGTATACATCATCACTGCCTTCACACTATGGAATTCAGGTGCTTGACCTCTTATTGGCACCAGTAAGAGTTTCATGCTGCCTTAGTTTTGTAACATGGAGCAAAAATAACAGTATGAAGTTTGGGCTGTTTTCTACACCTGTCATTTTTAATATTCTTTCAAATTTGCAGTGCTTATCGTTAAATGTTTGATCTTGAAGTTAGTATCAAATGGAGTGTACGAGTTTGAAGGGGGGCATTCTAGAAGTTTATAATATCATGGGAGGCATGGATTGAGTGAATAGCGAAGGTCTTTTCTGTAGGATCGGGGAGTTCAAACACAGATGCACAGCTTTAAGGTGGAAGGGGGGAAACTTGAAAGGGACAAAGGGACAACTTGTTTTTACACAGAGTGTGATATATTATGGAATGAGCTGCCAGAGGAACATTGGGAGATGCAAGTACAGCTACAATATTTCAAAGACATTTGGACCAACATATGAATGGGAAAAGTTTAGTGGCATTTGGGCCAAGTGCAAGCAGATGGGATTAGTTTAATTTAGAAAACTTGGTCAGCATGGACAAGTTGGACCAAAGGGTCTGTTTGTGCACTATATGACCATATGAATGTAGAAACTGAGGAAAATGTACGAAAAGATATGATGTAATAAATTGGTAAGAAATATTAAAACAAGCATCATGAGCTTTTCTGTCAACATAAAAAACCTTGAAGATGTGTGTGTGAGCTGAGGGGGAAGTGAAGTGTGGAAAGTACGTTGAGACCATCAGGAGGGTGTGACTGGAGAACTGGCCACAGGGAACATGCAGATAATTTACGCTAGTATTTTAAATCACTCCTCATGAGGAAAGTACTGTAAGCATGTCAATGGTATAAACAAAATGGTAACAGGAGGGAAGTTATTGAACTGTCTCTAACAAAAGGAACAAGGTATTTACCTAACAGATAAGAATAAGGTTTGGCAGATCAGCAGTAATTCATAGTTAATTTTAAAAGAAGTGGTCACAGAGTGACTAGCGGCATTGTGTGAAATATTCCATAACTCTTTGGATTACAGGAGTGTTCCAGTGAAACTGGAGAACCTCCAATCTGGCCCCTGTCTTCCAGAAAGGAATGAGACAGAACGCAGGAACAATTTAGCCTAACCATTATTGCTGGGAATCTGCTAGAGTCTGTTATTAAGCAAGGCATTGCAGGGCACTTAGAAAAGCTTAACGCAGAGGTGGCATGGTTTTGTAAAGGGAAAACTTGGTAAAATCATACAAATTCTGTTTTGGAGATCCCTGAGAATGTCAAGATTAGAGTCATGCTCGAAAAGCACAGCATGTCAGGCAGCATCCCAGGAGCAGGAAAAAAAAATAATGTTTCGGGCAGGAGCCGTTCATCAGGAATCCCTGAGAAAGTGACAAGCAGATTTGATAAAGGGCACTGGTCAACATGAGGCTTTCCAGAAGGTTTTCACAAGGTATCACAAAATAAATGTACTGACACAAGACAGAGGCTTGTCGTATGATGAATAATATATTTGCATGGGATAATGGTTGCTTAAACATAGAAATCGGAGAGTCAGGATTAATGGATCTTTATGATAAAGACGTATCTACTGGATTACCACAAATATCAGGCCAATGGCATCAGTTATGTACAATCTATACTGATAGCCTGACAGCGGGAGCTGAGTGCAATATACATTGGGGTTTGTGGATGACTTTGAGAACCAGAATGCAGGCTGCTATTTAATGAAGAGGACTCCCAAAACAGGAGAGATTGGAGTGTTCCTGAGTATGAAACGTAACGTCTGCATGCTGATGCAGCAAGTAACTAGGTTGGTTAATGAGGCGGCTTCCTGAGATGGAAGGGTTGAATTATTGAATACATTTAAAATGGTGAGGAGATTATTCATTGTGGTTGAAATGAATGAGGGTGATATGACTGAAATGTACAAGATACAGTGGGGGCTTGACAAGGTAGATGCTGAGAAGGTGTTTCTCCTGAGTCTCGAACTCGACGTGGTAGATACTGAATAAGGGACATCGATTTCAATCTGAGGTAAAAAATGATGCATTCTCTCAGAAGGTAGTGAACGTCTGGAATTCCCTAACCCAGAGAGTTGTGGAGGGATGCAGGAAATTGGATCGGAAAGCGGAGTTGAGCCCGGAAATAGATCAGCCATGTTCTTGTTGAATGAGAATTCAGTCTTGAGGGGCCGAATAGCCGTCTCATGTTCCTACTTCTTAGTTTTTTTATGTCATGCTTTTGGAAAGTAATTAGTTATTTTCCTGGAAGTCGTGTTGTACAATGTTGCATTCAGGAGAGGAGAAAATTTGCCTGAGTTAATCCTGGATGGGATATGAGATCTGCATTCAAAGCAATTCCAGAGCAGAAGTTACAGAGTGGGGAAGCATGGAAAAAGGGATTGCGGCTGCGGGCCACTTCCTGACCAAGCCTGAAATTTCCAAGTGCATTTCCGAAACAACACCTAACCATCGGCGTGGCTTCGGTCTCCACTGCTCACAACAAATTTTAAATGTAACCAGGTTGGTGATATGACCGATGATAAAGGTCTCAGACGGGGTCAGGTTCAGTAACAGGAACAAGTCAGGCAGATTTCTTTCGTCAGCCGCAGGTAACTAATAGGGCTAATGGAGCAGCATGTTAGATTTGTGGTTAGCACTGCTGCCTCATATCAGCAAGGAGCTAAGCTCAATTCCAACTTCGTCCCACACTCTATGTGGAGTTTGAACATTCTTCTCGTGTCTGTGTGTGTTTCTTCCCAGTTTTCGAGTTTCCTCCCACAGTTCAAAGATGTGCAGCTTAGTTTGATTGGCCATGCTAAATTACCGATTAGTCTGTTTATTTTTGTTTTCTCAGGGTTTAGTGAGTCTTTGGAACACTCTTCCCTGCAGACCATTCGAGGCAGAGATATTGAATATTTTTGAGGCAAGGTTCACGAATCACAAAGGAGTCAAGGATTATCGAGGAGTGGGCAGCAATGTGCAGTGTTAGGGAAAATGTAGACAGTGGTACTGAATGACACGGCTCCAGAATATCCAGGAATTAAACGAAATGATAACATCGATAAATTTTTTAGGGGAAACAAGATGGCAGCGATCTGAAAGGTCAGCTTTGCTCATCTCTATCACAATAATGCTCTACCTCACCCCACCACAGTCATTTACTTACAATTGGACACTAAACGAGCTACAGAATCCTTACTAATGCCATTTTGTCAAGTGAAAATGACAAAACATTGGAAAGCATCGAGTAAGTCCCAACACGCAGCGCACCCGTCAGAAGATTTCAGCATGCCTGTGGCCGCACCTGTAACACTCTCTGCTCGTTCAATAGACCGAGTTACTCATCAGGACTTGGGCACCGAGTTCACCAAGTTACGGGAAATGATTGAAACCAAGATTGAAGAAAAATTCAGCAGGAAGATAGAACCACTCTCAGTGCTCCAAAAACATGAACAGCAACTTGAAAGCCTTGGAAACAGAACAGATGAGGTCGAGAGCCAAACTGCAGGGGCAGAGACTGTGATCTATTCCTGTAAGGACCGGATCCTCACCCTTGAAAAACAGGTCCGTACCTTAACTCAACAAGGTGACGACCTCGAGAGCAGGGGCAGGATGAAGAGTGTTCATATCATCAGTCTGCTGGACCGGACTTATAGTGATCAGTCAGTGAGTTTTTTTGAGAGAACTGGCTGCAGAGATTCCTTCACTTCGAAGCTGAAGAGGGACGAGTGAAGAGTGAGACAGTTCATCGGGTTACGGTGTGCAGGTCAGGCTCAGACCAACGCCCTCACCCTGTCCTTGGGCGATTACATTGTTGCAGGGACAAACAAAGATTTAGGGAAGCTTCCAGAACACAGGGAAGAGACCCGAAGAGGGCTCCAGGATTATGTTCTTCCAGGTCTTTTCAGCGGCAGTGATTCAGAAAAGAAAATCTTTTGATGATATCAAGAGAAGATTAAGGGAACTTGAGATTCAGTATTCCTTAATGGACTCAGTGGTGCTCCGTATGCACTAGTAGATCTTTCAATAGATCCACTAGCTCTCCAGAGGATGCGAAAACTTTGTGAACACTTTAAAGTAGGCTTGATGCGTTAGTGGAAAGCGATAACCTTGTTTTCCTTTTTTAAAAGAAAATTTGTTGACCGTTTCTGGTATTAAGCAGTGTTAAATTAGAGTCGGGATGTGTAGAGTATTCACTTTTAACTTCTTCATTAGGAATACTATTCGTTTTTCTCCTCATTAGTTTGTGTGTCGGGTTCGGCTCAAGCTGGAGGGAGTTATGAAGGTGATCGTGATGACTGAATACCTACCTAAGGGCAGTTCAGTCCCGATGTTTGTGATTAATTGCCCTGGATGCAGTATTGATAATGGGGCAGAAGACAGAGATTTGTGACGTGCAAATGCCCCCAGTCGGCAGGGGGTAAATGCCCCTCCTGAGTGCCATTGGCACTTTGTATCTTTTTTTTGTTTTTGTATGTATTTACTTTTGGAATGTTTTGAGAGCTTGTTAGTTGCAGTAGCATTAGTTTGTATGTTTTTTTAGGCTCTATGATTCTTTTTTCATTGGTGCTCAGTAATTTGTATTTCGAGTTCTTCCTCTCTGGAGTCCAAATATTGTTTCAGTGTGTAATGGCTAATGTCATGCTTAAATGGTGTATCTGGAACATTAAAGGGAGCCATTCGCCAGTTAACAAAAAGGAGAGGGTGGATATTGTCGTATTGCAGAGATGCACTTAGATAACAAGGAGCATTTGACATTACAGCAAGGTGGATTTGATCGGGTTTATTTCTCGTCTTTTAACACTAGGAATAGGAGAGAAGCCATACTGGTGAGGAAGAATCTTTCATTTAAATTAGTAGATTGTATTAGACACCCACGGGAGGATCATAACCCTCAAAGATATATGGGGAAGAAAGCAGTAGTTTGAATGTTTATTGCTCCCTGGCTCACTGCCATAAATTCCTGATAGATGCATTTTCCAAATAAAGTAATCTTTCTTCGTAGCACTTTATCATAGGAGGAGATTTCAATTGTCTTTTGCACCCACGGCGGACAGCATGCCCAAAGGCCCCCAGTACCATCTTTCCAATCTAAGCAATTAGTGGACTCTTGTGTGGAACTGGGGCTGGTGGATGTTTGGAGGCAGATCCACATCATAAATAGGGATTTTACTTTCTTCTTTAACCCGCAGAAATGCCACACTAGGGTTGATCTCTTCCACACCGTGCAGCGGTCTTCGATTCAGTGGTGTTCTGTACAATTGGGAATATTACCATTTGTGACCATGCAGCAGTATACTTATTGGTTAAGATTAAGGGCAATATAGCAGGTTCGAGACACTGGCGAATCCCTTTATTCTTAAGGATAGGAAGTACATTGAGTATCTCTGTAATGAATTCAGATCTTTCTTAGCCATTAATTCAGATTCAACCAGTAACCCATCCATTCTATTGAAAATTCCTAAGTCTTATGCCAAAGGAATAATTATTCCTTAGGATGCGGCAGAAGCTGGAGCAGGAACACTTGCTCCAGGCACGGTTGAAGGCAGCCGAGAGGGCATATTGTGATAGACCCTCGGTGGCTGGGCTGCAGAGGATCACAACACTTCGGTTTGCAGTGAATTCTATGCTCACACAGACAGCCAAGAAGGAACTTACTTTTGCAAAACAAAGGCTGTTTGAGCATGGTGATAAACCGGGCAAGTAGTTAGCATAACGTGCGAGGACAAAGAGAGCCCCAAAGCCATTACCTCGATTAGGGAAGGTACTGGGACACTTTCCTGCGATCCCATAAAGATTAAAGCAGCATTTCAGAGATTTTACACCGAATTATATCAGACTGAGCATTATGAGGATAGATGGAGTAAGATGGAATCTTTCTTCAAGAACTTCGACCTTTCAGGGGTAATCCCCAAATAAGCGTCTTGCCTTAATGCATCATTGTCAGTGCTGGAGGGTGTAAACCAGCTTCCAGGCGGACAGGCGCCCGGTCCTGACAGATGTCCACGTGAGTTTTATGAGGAATTTATAAACCTGTTTGTCAGAGCCGATGCTTACTATGTTCGTCAATCGCACAGTCACGACTGCGTCCCACCATCCTTAAGAGAGTCTCATATCTCTCTTATTCTTAAGAAAAAGAAGATACCGAAAGATTGTGCTTCCTATAGACTTTTCTCACTTCTAAATGTAGATTTCAAAATCCTGTCTGAGAAATTACATTGAGGATGGAAACTATTTATCCTTCCATTGTCAAAGTATGCCAAACCAGCTTATAAAAGGCTGCAGATATTCCAACAATGTTAGGAGATTATTCAATGTGATCCAAGCGTGCCAACAGCAAATTGTGCAGGTATTACTGATCTCTTTAGATGCAGAGAAGGCATTTGCTTAGGTTGAGTAGCTGTATCTCTTCTATATATTAGAATGGTTTGGTATCAGCAAAGTTTTTATCAAGTGGGTGAGGGTGCTTGAAAGTGACCCTCTGTTTACGATCCTGTAAAATTAATATTTCTAGAGGCAGTCGACAAGGTTGCTTACGGCAGTGTTGTTTATGATGGTGATTGAGCCACTAGCGAAGGCCATCTGCAGGGACCCCAACATATCTGCCCCAGAAGTGGGATAGAAGTCGCGTAAGATTACATTGTCTGCAAATAATGGTCTTATATTTTTGTTAAATTCCACAGTTTTGGTACCTCACCTCATGCAATGCATCAGTTCGTTTGGTGCCTTTTCCGGCTATACCATTGATTTTATAAATCGGAGGCCATGTTTATGGGTGAACTCAGGGAAATACCTGATGCCGTGGGAGAATCCTGATTTCCTTTTTAATGGTCCCAGGGGGTAATGGGGATGTTTCCTATTTAGGTATATTAATTAATCATATCTTTGAAATTATATTTAACGTGGGATTTGACCATTTGTTTGACAAAATTAAACAAGACCTTCGTAGATGGGTGACACTTCCAATATCCTGGCTGGGTCAGATAGCTCTTGTTAACATGAATTCCCTCCCTTGTTTGCTATACCCCGTGTGAATGCTTTCTTTGATATTTCCCAGACAGACATTTAGGAGACTAAATGGATGATGTAGCTCTGATTTGTCACCATAAGCGACCCCTTATCAAGTTAACAAATTTACAACGACCCCACAGTTTGTGGGGAGTAGTTCTCCCGGATATTAAAAGCTATCAATTAAACTCTTCTTTACCCGATGTTAGTGAAGCCTCGGCGTCAATACGGTTAGACATTGAAGCTTCTCAGGCAAAGTGCTCCCTTATTAGTCTGTTACTCATAGACAAAATGAGGACAGTTACGAAGTATTACCATTCCCTAATAAATATCAATAATTTTAAAGTAGGGAGGGCAATGTGTCCGATCGAGGGCAACAAAGCCAAACCTAATTTCTTACCACAAAACATGGTGTACTATGTTTTCGACGGGGAATACTGGATTCCATGTTTAAACTATGGACAATTCGTGGGGGTATCTTGCTTTGATGGTTTATCTGAGGGAGAAACAAGGACGTCCATTGATCAAATAAGCCATAACTATAGAATACCGAGTAGAGATATTTTCTGTTTTCTTTTTATCAGATCAGAGATGCTATTCAGAAAAGAACCACGCTTTTAACAGACCCGTACAGATCCGATACAGAGAAGAGGGTGCTTAGTGCTCAGAACACACTCTCTGTCAGTACTCTTTGTCATTTGTTGGAGAGTGGCCCCTTAGACGAGACTTTGTGCCTTTCTGAGGTCTGCAAAGAGTTTTGGGGGTTCAGATCTCTTCGGACACAGGGGAGGATATTTGTGAAAATGCAAGAAGTATTTCGATCTGTAAGAAGACTCTTGCCATGTAGTTGAAGATTCTTCACAGAGTCTATCTGGCCCCAGATACTTTCCCAAACTTCAAGGTGGGAGTATGTCTTAAATACAAAATGACTGTGGACACTCTTACTCATTGCTTGTTGACTTCCACAGGCGCTATAGGAGCAGTGTGTTCACTGTGATGGAGAGGATCTTGCGGACAGAATTGGAGATGGGTCAGATTTCCCTTTTCCTGGGCTTGGCCAGTCTACCTTACTCAGATGTGCATAGGAAAAAATACTTCAATACCATCACTCTCTGAGTTCAGAAAAAAAAAGTTCTGTTGTGTTAGGTGTCTGAAAACCCCTTGGGTCTTTTGGTTTGTGGTGGCCTCGTCATGGAGCACAGCCCTTTGGACTTTTTAAAGGCATGTTGCACCATAAAGTAGAGGATTTTTATAAGACATGGCAGCCCTTTTTGTATTACCAAGGTACAGGCTGATCTGCCATTCCAATAAGGACTTTTATATAGCTATGACGAACTTGACTAATGAATCTAATGTCCAGAGACGAAGAATTATGAACAAATGAACGTGTATTAGTTAATGCTCTTGAAGGTTGAGAGCTATAGTTTTGTTACACTGAGCTCTACTATTAATTTTTTTAAATTTTTCTTCGGTCCGTTGATTTACCTTTTCTTATGTACATACACATGGGTGTAATTGTGTTCAATTTGCGTTGTTTTTTCAGTTGGGTGCTTATTGGTTCATTGAAGCATTAAAAAGATTTTCTCTGAATAAAAATATTTTTGAAAAAATTAAAATGTTAACATGGATAGAATAGAGTCCCAAAGGACCACTTTCTCATTAGTGAGGCCACAAATTATGGTTTATTTTAAGGGTCATCACCCCTCGGATGACAGGATGATGTTGACAGGGTGTGCCCTTCCTGGCAGCCTCTGTCTGTGTGGGGAATTGAACATGCACTGTTGGCTTTCCTCTGTATCACAAGCCAACCATCCAGCCAACAGATTGCGAGACTGTGTAACTGCTATAAATAGAAATAGCCAAAGTCAAAGTAAAATATAAACTTTGATAAGAAGGGAAAAAAGGTACAATTCAGCTAACGGTCAAGATAATGGCTGAGAGGAAATAAAATCTCCGCTGGAAATTGTACTTTATAACGAGAGAGTTGATTGGATGCTTTCTTTGGTTGAATAAGTTGACGCAAGTGAAATAACCAGAATTACTAATTGTGATTAGATGTCGATAACTATACAATATGAGTACACTTTTGATTGGTCTGTGTGAAGCATGCTAATCATTGTATGAAAGTAAAAAGCTGATGGAACATATTTTTGGAGGGTTGGTCCCCATGGGAAATGCCTCCCAAACACATGCTTGAATAAACCCAGGGTAGAAAGTGCGTGAGTGTAATCTGTTTTGTGACAGGAAACCAGGGGGCTGAATGATTGAAAGTTCCTGCAACGTGAAGCTGAGGAGACAGTCAGATCACCCCCGATCTTATTAAATGGTACAGCACATTTGAAGGGCTAAATGGACTCATTGTCGATTTTAATTGCACATGATTTAAAAAAAAACACTCTGTTCCTTCACCTAATGCTTTACACACTGGGGCACCGTCATTTTCCTGAAACTGGGAATTATTTCGAATATTATGTGGAACATTCCATAATCAACATTCTCCAGAGCATTCTACAATCTGTGGAGATATTACAAAGGAAAGAGACACAGAGAGAGGGGAGGGGGGTCGTGCTGCAGGCAAGAGTGAGAGTGGTGGAGCATGAGCCTTGTTCGGGTGTCGGTTCTGGAACAGACATACATTGAGTGTGAGGGACCAGACAGCATACGATGACCCTTATCCTCACAGAGTTGGGAATATTATCGATGTTTGTCCTATATTGCTGAACATTGCTACTGATCACAGATACTGCACTGAGCTGGGTGGTGAGCTCAGATCATGCTCAGTGGGTCTGGTGTTGTGGCCCACTCTGGGAAGAGATGTACTAACCCATCCGCCAAGATATCTATAACCCTGTTGACAAACCGTGGTGTAATTGACCCTTATCTGCTATGCTCTGGGTAAAACGTACATGGTAGCTCCAAAGTGAGGAAAGCTCAATCGAGTGCCCATTGTCCTTTTAATGATGGCACGAGTGCCAGGGATAATGGAATATCCAGCGGCATCTGGGCGATGGTGGATACCTCCAGCCAAAGTGGGTGGGAGAATCGGAATATCATTGAATGAGAGTGACACCATGGGTAAGGGTGCGGAGTTAATGAGGTGAGTTCGATAAGATAGCACCGGGAAACTAGCTCAGCCTCGTGCAGAGAATCCCCCTGTCACACTCAATGAAAATCTCTCAAAGAGTTAGATTCAGACGGATGAGTTGAAGTTTGTGCTGACCCCATTCACATTTACAGAGCTGCAGAACAAGTCCTCATCCACAACTCTCCATCACCTGAACTCACACCTATATTCTGTTCGCCATCATTCCTGGTAATACTGGCTTATTTTGCCTGATGCTATCGAAATGTCTATATCTCAGCATTCTGAAACCTGTGAGCACATCCTTCCATGACACATTGTTGCTCAATCTCACCCTCTCTGTCTATACCCAAAACCACTTTCATTTATAGTCATGCACGGACACAGGCCCTTCAGCCAAAACTGGTCCATATCAACCAAAATGTCCGTCCACATTAACCCCAATTCCCTGCACTTGGCCTATATCCTTCTCTGCTTTTCCAATTCATATACTGTTCGAACAAAGTGCAGCGAGGTTTTGTGACATGAAGGAAGGCCTCAGGAAAGATCTCGCTGAATCCACCATTCATCTCATTCTAGCAATCAGATTACACAGAAACAATTTGACTGGAGGTTATAAACAAGAAGTACAAGCAAACACTGATGGGAGATGTGTATGGAAGTCAATACTGCAGGGAAAAATGTGTACGTTCTAAACAGGACATTAGATATACAGTGTTCGCAGGCAAAACCCGACGGGTCTGGTACCATTTGAAGGAAGAAAGACGAAAGTTTAGCCCTCGAATAGCACAGCAGGTTAGGGTGCATCCAAGGAGCAGGAAAGTCTATGTTTTGGTCATTAGCCCTTCATCAGGAATTCACTTCAGAATTTACTTTTTCCTAATCCTGTGTAGGAAGAGAGTGAGTAAATATTTTTAATTTGGGAATTCTTCATCAGAACAGCTTTTGTTTTTGATCTCCAGTATATGCAGCTCTTTGTTTTATTTTAGATCAGCAATTATCCTGCATGCTGCAGTATTAATGGACAACTTGATCTGAGAAGAGGGGAAGGGGTGAGGGCAAAGAGCAGGCAAT
This sequence comes from Chiloscyllium punctatum, assembly GCF_047496795.1. Lineage (NCBI taxonomy): Eukaryota > Metazoa > Chordata > Chondrichthyes > Orectolobiformes > Hemiscylliidae > Chiloscyllium > Chiloscyllium punctatum. Next base: position 67,496,747 of record NC_092754.1, read on the forward strand.
GTGTCATTGACAGCTTAAGGCTTGGTGGAGGTAAAGGAAGGCTTGTTGGAAGCACCACACTGGAATTCGGCAGCATTTGAACAGATGTGACAGATCCAGAGAAAGTGGGAGGATGCAGTTTCTCGCGCAGCTGGTCATTGAATGTCACTGTGGCGAGCAATACTGCCTTACAGCATCAATTACCTGGGTTCGATTCCACCCTTTGGTGACATTCTGTGCCATGTTTGCACACTCTCCTTGTGTGTGCGTGAGTTTCCTCTGGGTGTTTGGTTTTCCTCTCACCGCCAAAAATGTCCAGGTTAGGTTCAGTGACCTCACTAAATTGTTCCGCAGTATCTATGGATGTGCAGGTTCATCGGATTGTCTTTGGGAAATGTAGAGTTACCGGGGTAACGTTTGGATTTTTTGGTTGGGATGTTATCTGGAGGGTCAGTGTGGACTCGGTGGGCCAAATGGCCTGGTTCCACACTGCAGGGCTTCTTTAATTTCTATGTAGCTGTCTGTGTTTGAAAATGTTGCCCAGGATCCTACCTATAAGTGCGAACACAATTTGCCTCAACAAAATGTTACACCTTCCATTTGTCCAACATGAACTCCATCAGCCACTCCTCGGCCCTTTCGCCTATCTGATCAGCGTCCCGGTTTACTCTGAGTTAACTATCTTCACAGTCCACTACCTCACCAATTTTGGTGCTATCTGCAAACTAACTAACCATTCCTATTGTATTCTCATCCAAATCATTTATAGAAAATGACAAAATCCATTCGATCCTTGTGGTACACTGCTGGTCACCGGCCTCCAGTCGAAAAAAAAACAGTTCACAAACATTTACTTCGTCTATTACCTTCGAGCCAATTACCTCCAACTCACCCTGTATTCCATGTGATCTCACCATGCTAACCAGTTTACTATGGTGGAACCTTTTTGAATGCTTTACTAAAGTCTATATTCTATTCCACAGTTCTATTTCGTCAATCTTATTCGTCACTTCTTCAAAACGCTAAATCAAATTAGTGGGGCACGATTTCCCACACACAAAGTCATGTTGACAATCGCTAATTGGAATTTGCATTTCTAAACAAAAGTAAATGCTGTCCCTCAGAATCCCCTCCAAAACCTTACCAACCAATGACATCAGTCCAACTTGTCTACAGTTTCCTGGCTTTTCCGTACCAACTGTTCTTAAACAATGGCACACTCTTACCTGTGACTGTCCATGATACAAATATCTCATCCAGAGACTGAACAATTACTTCTCTAGCTTCCCAAGACATCTGGAGTACATCTGATTAGTTCATGGATCATAGAACAGTGCAGCACAGTACGGGCTCTTGAGCTGCTGATGTTGTGCCGGCAATTTATCCTACTCGAAGGTCAGACTAACCTTCATGCCTTTCATTGTACTAAAATCCATGTGCATAACCAAGAGTCACTTAAAAGGTCAGAGGGGGTTATCCACCTTAATGCATTTTAAAATATCCAGCTCCTCATCTTCTGTAATATGGACAAATTTCAAGAAATCACTATTCATTTCCCCACGTGTTCTACCTTCAATATCCTCCTCCATAGTAAATACTGATGCAAAATATTTTTTTAGTATCTCACCGATCTCCTGTAGTTCCACACATAGGTCACTTTGCTGATCGTTAAGGGGTCCTGTTCTCTCTCTAGTTACTCTTTTGACCTTAATGTATTTTTTTTAGATTACTTACAGTGTGGAAACAGGCCCTTCGGCCCAACATGTCCACACCAACCCGCCGAAGCGCAACCCACCCATACCTCTACATCTACCCCTTACCTAACACTACGGGCAATTTAGCATGGCCAATTCACCTGACCAATTCACCTGACCTGCACATCTTTGGAGTGTGGGAGGAAACCGGAGCACCCGGAGGAAACCCACGCAGACGCGGGGAGAATGTGCAAACTCCACACAGAGAGTCGCCTGAGGCGGGAATTGAACCCGGGTCTCTGGCGCCGTGAGGCAGCAGTGCTAACCACGGTGCCGCCCGGGTAAAAAGAGGAAACCCACACAGACACAGGGCAAATGTGCAAAATCCACACAGACAGTCACATGAGGCTGGAACTGAACCTGGGACCCTGGTATTGTGAGGCAACAGTGTAATCAACTGAGCCACCACACCACCTGTAGAAGCACTTTATAGATTTGTAGAATCACTTTGGAATGTCCCTTACCCTATTTTCGAAAGATATCTTATGTCCCCATTTTGCCCTCCTCATTTCCCTCTTGGGTATTAGCCTACATCCCTAGTACTCCACAGTGGATTCACTCGATCCCTACTGTCTGTACCTATCATATGCTTCGCTTTTCTTGAACAGAGCCTCAATTCTGCTCGCCATTCAGCATTCCCTTCACCTACCAGCCTTACCCTGCTCATGGGCAGTAACTTGCTGTCGCTAGACTCTGTAACTCATTTGTGAAGGCTTCCCACTTTCCCAACAATAGCTTCTCCAAAGCAGCTTTTCAAGGTGCCAAAATAAAACGTTCAAATTTGGCCTGACTCAACTAAAACTTTAAAAATTATATTAGGAGTATTCTTCTCCATAAGTATTTTACAACTGATAGTTACTGCATAACAGACTCAAGTAACAGAACGACCTCCTCCTGTCCCTCTGTAACAGACTTGAGAGGCTGAATGGCCTCCTTTGTCCCTTTTTAACAGGGGCATGGGGACAGAATTACTTCCTCCTGTTCCTGCGCAGCAGTCTAGATGCTCTGAATGATCTCCCAAGGTTATGGAAGAATTTGACAACAGTGCACATAAAACCAGAAGCAACAATGCACAAAGTAAATGGATAGTAAATATATACACTGGTTTATTGGCTCTGGAAATTACCCCACCAGTCACCTTATGCAGCGGGTCTTTTATTTTTTCACTGTCGTCCTTTATAAACAGTATGTAATATACACCGTCCTACAGTGTTCTGGCACTACTCCCACATACAAAAGAAGCAATAAGAATATTGAAAGATTTATGGTCCATCCCTAAGCAATGCCCATCCATTCCACCCACACCGAGTAAATGTTGCCTTATATTGGGATATGAAAAGTGATGTCAGGAAGGGGTTAACTGGATCTGTTTGTTCAGTGACTGTGATTAATGTTAAACTCCATGGGTTGCAATTACCCCAGTGGAGGGTTTCCATCTTTTAATGATAAGTGGGCTCCATTCAATGTCTTATCCCACAGTATGGTGGGAGCATCACCAACAGTGTTAACAGGAATCAGCAGCTCCAGAGAGACAGGGGGGAGAGATCAGAGTCTGAGCACAAGAGTCTGGAATGTTTCAACAATGAATCGGAATCTGAGAACATTAGACTGGGATGTTACAGCAATGGATCACAATCTGAGAACATTAGAATGGAATGTCACAAGAATGGACAGGAGTTTTTATTGGGATGTTTGGTTTCTTTCTACATATTATGATCGAAGGTCATTATCGTGGCGGATCAAATATGCACTTTACATTATACAATATATTTATTATCCAATCCTGGCTTTCGTTGGTGTACCTGGTAAGTCTCACTGTTCAGTCATAATTCTATTAATCATGTTTGACAGTAATACTGTTCTTTCATTCACTCTACTCTCCTTTCCACTGTTATTGTTCCTGCTACGACTCTAAATCCACATATTCACTTGACAAACCACTACTAAATTGTTAATTCACTCTCTCACTCCTTGCTTCTGGCAGTGTTACTCATGGGTTGCTATGTTGACTTGCTCAGTTTCAGCTGTGAACTATGATTCGTTGGATCACTGCACTTGCTATCTAACTATTGAAAGCATTGAGGCCACTACCTTCTGTTCTGGTTACAAACTACATTTCTTGCCTCTGACTCCATCCCATCGCCGGCCAATATCTGAAGCTGAAATAGACAAATAACAACAGTGGTGATCCCTTTGGACATGAATCAATTCCTGACACTACATCCTGACCATTCCTAATTATAACTACTGATAAATCCAATATATACTTCACTGGCTCATCCCATCTGTTATTTGAAACATGAGCAGTGAAATACAGTCTTAAAGATGGCATTCGTCTGTTGCTGACACTCACAGCTGCAAACCTGCGGAAACAACTCTGCGTCAATACTCCACAGCTCATATCTGATATCACACAGATCTCCCCATCCATCCATCATTCCTGTGCGCACTGATCTATAATGCAATTGGGTCTGGCAATGCCTTTATTTAATATTCTCAAGCACGTCATTAACAGCTGCCCATGAACTATCTCTCTCTGTCCATTATACCAAGCACTAACAGTTGTTCACATTTAAACTGATTTCCTCCATGTGTGCTCTCTCTTAGACAATGATTTACATATCTAACACTGCCCCAGAACCACACACACATGCACACATAAAACCCCTTGTCTTGAACTGATGCATGAAGATACAGAGACATTAATTTATGGAAGCCCACTTCCTGTCACTCGCAGTATGGGTGGCAAATTGTCCCGTGTTAGTCAGTTACGTAGTGCAAATGTAGCAGCAATATACCGGCAAAGTATTGCAACACTGCCATGCTGGGCAGCTGGTCCAACTTACTGAGCAATACACTAGCATAGTCTGCACAAATCCCCATGCTGAGCAGATAGTCCACCTTATTGAGCAATACACCAGCAGAGTCTGTACAGTTCCCCATGTGGCCAGATATTCCACCTTACCAAGCAATACACGAGCACAGACTGCGCAGCTCCCCATGCTGGGCTGATAGACCAGTTTACTGAGCAATACACTTGGAGAGTCTGCATAGCTCTACGCGCTAGGTTGTCTACTTGTCCCAGTTTATAGTTTCTGCGTTTGTTCTGTGAGGCAAATTCAGAATTTCGTGGAACAAATTTGGTCAGTTGATCTGGCAATGCCTTTATTCAATGCTCTCATTCTTGTGACCTGACCCACCAAGGTCTCACTACTCCAGATAGACCCACACCCTTGTTTTTTTCTCATATTTCATCAACATGCTCTGGTTTTGTCTTAATTGTCCGTTTCTACCTTTAATGTGAATGTCTCTATCCATCTGTATCTTCCTCTGGCCTTGGATTTTGCTTGTGTATTGTATCGAAAACTGGCATTATGAAGTTCAGAAATAATGCAATGGTATGTGTCAGGCTATTGTTCACTTCCCGCTGTGGCCCATATGGTACTCCATGGACAGGGGAGGGAGTGCTGGGCTGTTGTTCACTTACTGGTGTGTCCCTTGAGGTGCTTTATGAAGAAGTGTGTGTGTGTGTGTGTGTGTGCAGGGCAGCTGTTCACTTCCCGGTGTGTCCCACGTCGTGCAGCATGTTGGACGGCGGTGTGTGTGCTGAGCTGTTGCTCACTGGCTGGTGTGTCCCATGTGGTGCTCCATGGACAGGGGGTTGTGTTCCGGGTTGTTGCTAACTTCCCAGTGTGTCCCACGTTGTGCTCCATGTTGGACATGGAGTTTCAGCATCTTTGACTCGTGTCTTTAAAACTTGGTCTGTGCCTGTCTACTGAACGCCTGTGTTTGTCCCGCTCAGCTGATCACGTGGTCAGAAACACGATGAGGATCCTGAAGTATAATTATAAAGGAGTAGATATCTCACTTTTAGTGGACGGAAGTCTTATTGTCTCCTGTTATTGAAAAGTTAGCGGAGGGGCTGGGGATGGTTTGCTGGAGGTTATGCTGTGAGCTACCTCAGACATTCAGGGAGAGCAGAGGACTTGGTAACCAAACTCTGGATGGAGCATGGGGACTGTAGTTACAGCATCAGTGTCTGTAACATGATCAACAAATGGAGCAGGGGCTGAAGAGCATGGAAGCTCTGAAACCACGGACTGGGTGTGTGTGGGGAAAGGGCTCTGCCAAATCTGTCTGTGTCTTAACGTGAACACAGACTCTCACTCTCATCCTTAAACATACACACACACACCCTCTTTCGCTCACACACTTGGAAACAAACATACACATCCTCTCTCTCTCACTCGCACGACATCACCCCCCCCTGCCCCCCCGCCCCACACACACAAACACATACACTCTGCATCTCTCGCACAGACACACCTATAAATCTGAGGGGGCTAATTTGCTTTTGCAGATTTATATTTGTGGATAGAGTGTATTTTGTTCAAAGCAATATTCAATTTGTACGCAGCCAATCATTGTGGCATTTTTAAAGTCCTGCTTTGGAAATAAAACCAGGATGACTCCAGGGTAAAACACGTCGGACTCCACACAAGACCTTCCATGGTTTGTGCAGGGAAGGTCACATCTTAGCAAATGTAATAGAATTCTCTGAGAAATGGCAAGGTTGATAGTGGAGAAAGGACTGTAGATATCAAATACATGGTCTTCAGTAAGGCGTTTGATGAGATAGACTGATGGAGAAGATGAAGTCGCAGAGGTCCATGATGTACTAGCTAGATGGATTAGAGAACTGACTGGGCAACAGGAGACAGAGAGTAGTAATGGAAGGGAGTTTCAAAAATGGACAATTGTTCTGTGTGGTGTTTCACAGGGATCCGTCCTGGGACCACTGTTTGTTTTGATATGCTTACATGATCTGAAGGAAGGTTTCGGTGGTCTGATTAGCACATTTGCAGATGAAACTAAGATTGGTAGTGTAGCAGAAAGTTGAGGGTACTGTCAGAGAACATAGTTGAATGTAGATAGATTGGAGAGGTGGGTGAGAAAGGGCAGATGTGAGGTGATGGAGTTTGGAAGATCCAATTCGAGAACGAATTATACATTAACTGGAAAAAAACTCTGGGGAATATTGATGTACAGAGAGATCTGCGTGTTCAGGTCCATTGTTCGCTGAAAGTGGCAGGTGGATAGAATGATCAAGAAGGCATACAGCATAGTTCCGTCCTGCATTCTAACAATTTAAGAAGTGGAGAACCACAGACCAGTTAACTCGTCACCAACAGGAGGGGATCTGTCGGAATCGATTGCGTACAAGAGTAGGCAGGCCATATTATAGTTGTATAGGACTTTGGTTCGGTCACATTCGGAATACTGCGGACAGTTCTGGTTGCCACATTACTGAAAGGATGTGGATGCTTTGGAAAGAGGGCAGAGGATTTTCACCAGAATGTTGTCCAGTATGGAGAGAACGACATATAAAGAGAGGTTTGGTAAATTCGGATTAATTTCATTAGAAAGACGGAAGTTGAGGGAGGACTTGATTGTTGTCTACAAAATCTTGAGAGATATAAACAGGGTGGATAGCAAGAAGCTTATTCCAGAGTGGGGGACTCAGTTACTAGGGGTGAAGAACTCAAGATGAAAGGGGAAAAGTTTATTGGAGATATGCTCAAAAAGTTCTTTGCACAGAGGGTGGTGGGTGGCTAGAATGCGTTGCCAGTTGAGGTAGTAGAGTCGGGGACGATAGCGTCATTTAATATGAGGAAGCAGAGGTATACTTATCCTTAGAAAATAGGCGACAGATTTAGGTAGAGGATCTGGATAGACACAGGCTTGGAGGGCTGAGGGGCCTGTTCCTGTGCTGTGATTTTTTTGTTAATTGTAAATACTGGCGAAAAGCGTCTGTTGATAATTGTAATTGTAAGGAAACTGAAATCAAGTGGTTAGCACTGCTGCCTCACAGCGCCTGATACCAGGGTTCAATTCCCGCCTCAGGCGACTGACTGTGTGGAGTTTGCACATTTTCCCCGTGTCTGCGTGGGTTTCCTCCGGCTACTCCGGTTTCCTCCCACAGTCCAAAGATGTTCAGGTCAGATGAATTGGCCATGCTAAAGTGTCCATAGTGTTAGGTAAGGTGTAAATGTAGGGGTAAGGGTGGGTTGCGCTTCGGGGGGTCGGTGTGGACGTGTTGGGCCGAAGGGCCTGTTTCCACACTTTAATGTAATCTAAAGATCGAATGCGTGATTGCGATAACTTATTGTAGAGAACAGAAAAATGACAAGGAGACGAAACAGTTACATTGTATCTGTCTTCAAAGAGGAAGATCCAGAAAATCTCCCAGAAATACCAAGTCACCATGGGACCTTTGTAACTAAAGACTAAAATCAATCATATACAGTTATGAGGTAGTATTTGGAAGCAGAACTGGGATGAGGATTGATAAGTCTGACAGACCAGATATAATTCAAACTGATATTTCAGAGAAAACAGCAATAGACACGTTGATTGCAAAAGGGGCCACTGTACTTTTCTCTATTTACTTCGGAAGGTTATAAATGCCTTCAAATGATTTACGAAGGGAATAAGTGGGAGAGTGGAGGACTACAGGCCAGTTAGTTGTCAACCGCAGTAGGGAATCTGTTGCAACCTATTGTAACGAAGATCTTATTGGACAGTGAGAAAGTAAGAGCAAATTTCAATGAACTGTTCTGCACTTATGAAAGGGAAGTTATAATTTACAATTTTTTTCTTGAAGGTATCTCTTGTAATTGGAAATAAAGGCGAATCAGTGAATATGGTACAGTCAGATATTCAAGAGGAGTTTTAATCAGCACGCACAGGAAGTTAGCAGAAAACATTAAAGCAAAGTGTATTGGGAGGAACATATGCAAACAGGGGAAGGTAAGCATTAGAGAAACTATTGGAGAACATAGGTGGTGGTAGAAGGTTGTTTGTGTGACTGCAGCCCGGTGTACGCTGGTATGCCACAGGTTTCAGTGCTGTGTACTTTTTAACGCCTTCATGTAAAGGGAATCCGAATACAGATGAAGAATCAACTCGACTCAAAGTGTTAGCTTGATCTCTCTTTACGGATGCTGTCTGACTCACTGTGATCTTTAGCATGTGTTGGTTTCAGTGCAGATTCTGCTTCTGCAGTGATTTGCTCTTACTAGAAGTAAAGAAATTCTGCACGAATAACACAGAGAGTTGGGGAGACTGTACCTGTACAACTTTGATATCGTGATCTAAGTAAAATATACTGATCACATATACTGAATGGGCTTTCTCCAGATTAACTCCTCAGATGGCACGATGGTCTGCTGAGGAGACTTGGTCTGGGATCAAGGCGGAAATTTGTGTGTGAAACTGGAGACGGGGATTGATTGTTATATGAGAACTTCACGTCTGTTTTACTTGGGAAAAAGGGGAGGCAGGTACGGAAATCAAGAAGATGGACTTGGAAACTCTTTTACAGATTGATGTAAGATGTGAGCATGGATTGATGTATTGGCTGATATAAAATTGGACCAATGCCCATGTCCAGATCAGTTACATCTCAGGCTAATGTTGGAGACAAGGGATGAAAGGCGCTGATGAAAATGTTTCAATAGAATCTGGTCACAGGTGAGGTGTCCGAGGACGGGAGAACACCCTTTATAGGAAGGGTTGTAGAGATAGAGCAGGGAACTATACACCAGTGTGTTTCAGATCAGTGTTAAAGAAAATTTTGCACAGATTAGGTAGTGGCAGAAGGCTGTTTGTGTAACTGGAGACTGGTGTCCCCTGGTATACCACAGTGATCAGTGCTATGTCCCTTATTACTTGTAGTATTCATAAATGATGCAGGTGTGAATGTAGAGGGGGAGTGGGTGTGTGTTAAGTAAGTCTGCGTTTGATACAAAGATTGACCGTGTGTTTGGCAGTGAGGAGGAAGGTCTTCTTTTACAGTAAGATACAGATGGAATGGTCAGATGGGTGGATCAATGGTAGATGGAATGAAACTTTGATAACTGAGGTGATACACTTTGGAAGAAGGAACTAAATGGGGAATACACAATGAATTGTAGCACACAAGAAAGCTCATAGGGAGATTTTTCACACATTCTTGAATATGACGTGGGAGAATAAAAGTCAATTGAAGCAGTCGGCATAACCTTTACTCATCGAGGCATAGATTACAAGATCTATGTAGCACTTTGGTGAGGCCAATATGGAATACCGTGTGGAGTTCTCGGAGCCTCATTACAGGAAGTATGTGATTATTCTAGAGGGGGTGCAGAGATTTACCTGGATGTTTCCAATGATGGAGAATATCAGCTATGGAGAGAGGCTGGATAAGCTCGGGCTGTTTAGTTTGAATGAGAGAAGGCTGAGGGGGACGTGATTCAGAAGTATAAGATTACGAGGGACATGGAGAGGGTAGATAGACAGCAGTTGTTCCTTTTAGTCAAATGGCCAAGAACAGGGGAGCACAATTTTAAAGGGAAGGATTTGAGGTTGTCAGATGATTCAGGGATTGTTTTTCACCCAGAGGGTCATGGGATCTGGAATGCACTTCCTAAGGGGGGCAGTTATCACGGTCACCTCACAACCATTAAAAAGTATTTGGACGAGCACTTGAAGTGTTATACCATTCATGGCTACGGGACTGAATAAGGAAATTTGGAAAAATATAGATCATGCTGTATTTTTGATGGTCGAGAGTCTATGATTCTGTGATTGTATGGTTGTGTAAGGTCAATCATTGAATAGCTTAAGACAGGAAGTAATGGGTTATGGAAGAGTACATTAACAAGCATGAAATGTAAAATCTTCTCAACGTACAATATACCAAGGTGAAATGTTGGAGAAGATAATTGTAGCATCCTTACAGTCCAAAACCAACGAATGGAGAACAGGAAAATGGCAGACTATGAAGCATCTACTTCAGTTCTGCCTTTATGATCGGATTTTTTAAAAAATGCTTCCAAACAATTCTAGGTCTACTGAGAAAGAAAGGAAATACAATCAAATCTCTAAATAAGCAGTTTTGGAGAAATTATTTTTACTGAAATCTGATAAATCCCCATGGAATGATAATCTAAATCTAATATTCCTAAAGGAGGTGGCCATGGCAATAATGGATACTTTGCTTGCCGTCTTCCAAATTCCAGATGATTGAATTGACAGATTTGAGAGCAGCAAATGTAATCCCAACATTTCTAAAGGAGACAGGGAAACAGCAGGGAATTACAGTCTGCTTAGCATAAAAGAAGCAGTCAGGACAATACAAGAGTCTATCAGAAAGAATGCTTTGACAGGGCACTTTGAGAATTATGTTAATTTAAAAGTAATGAACATGGATCAAGTCAATATAACATTATTAATGGCGAATCATATTTAAGAATCCGACTGCGAAATAAATTATGGCGAAGCAATATATGCAGTGAATTTGAATTTTCAGAAACATTTTTGATGACGTCCCAAGTGTAGTGTTGTGACCATGCTACTCCTTTAACAAGGTTATGCTGTCCTTGTTTTTCTTTCATAGCAGTCTGAAAAGCAGCGAATCCAAACAGTCTGGGTTTGACTACTTTGGAATGCTTTCATGTCTAAAATTAAATCACGTACAATGTGGAGTGAGCTATGCTAGATCCGGTCCTGTGTAATGAGACAGGAATAATTAATGACCTCATAGTTAGGAATCAACTTGGAAGGAATGATCACAGTATGGTTGAATTTAAAACACAGATGGAGAGTGAAGATAAAATTCAATACCAGGGTGCTTAAACGAAGGAGACTACAACAGAATGGAGCGAGGACTTGGCAAAAGTCGACTGGAAACAAATACTTTATAGTGAGAGTTGACGAGCAGTGGAGGATTTTCAAAGGATTTTTTTCAAAGTCCGAAGCAAACGTACATTGAGTGAAAAGGAAAGACTATAAGAAAAGGGGAAGTCTGCCATGGGTGTCTAAGCAAATATGCAAGTTTATCAAATTGAAAGAGATAGAATGCAAAGTGGCCAAGAACAGCAGGAACCTAGAAGATTGGGAAAAGATTAAAGGTCAACAGAAAACTACGAAAAGAGCTATAAAGAAAAGTAGGATAGAACACGAGAAAAAAAACTAGCACAGTATATGAAGACAGATAGCAGATGATTCCTTAAATATATAAAATGAAAATGAGTGGCTAACTTAAATGTTGGTCCTCCAGAGGATAAGAAGGAGCATTTAGTTACAGGATATGATGAAATGGCTGAGGCATTGAACAGGTATTTTGTGTCAGTCTTCATAGAGAACGACACTAATAACATGCCTGTGATCGACGAAGAGATGAAGAATCTAGATTAGAGTGGTGTTGGTAAAGCACAGCAGTTCAGGCAGCATCTGAGGAGCAGAAAAATCAACGTTTTGAGCAAAAGCCTCTCATCAGGAATGCTCTGAACTATTGTGCGTTACCCGCTATACTCTAATCTAGAATCTGGTTTCCAGCATCTGCAGTCCTTGTTTTTACCAAAGAGATGAGGATAGGTGAGGATTTGTGAACAATCATTATTACAGAGGAGGTAGCGTTGAGCAAGCTAATGGAGTAATGGAGCTAAGGTTAGACGAATCCCCTGGCCCTGATGGAATGTATCCCAGGGTACTAAAACGATAGCAGAAGAAATAACAAGTGCACTTGTGGTAATTTTCTAAAATTTGCTGAACTCTGGGGCAGTCCCAGCAGATTGATAAACAGCAAATGGGACGCCATTGTTTAAAAGGCAGGTGGATAAAAATTGGGGAATTATAAACTAGTTATCTTAATCTGAGTAGTGTGGAACATGCCTTGACTGTATTATCAAGGAATAAATAGCAAGGCATTTTGATAGAAAACGGCCCATTGCACAGATGCAGCAAGGATGCATGAAGGGCTGATCATGCTTAACAAGTCTTTTGGAAATCGACGAAGACATTACGAGCAAGGTAAACAACGAGGCAGCAGTGTATGTGGTGTATCTAGGTTTCAAAAAAGGCTTTGACAGGGTGTCACATAGTAGGCTGCTGCATAAGATAAAAATGGATGGCGTTACGGCTGAAGTATTAACATGGATGAAAGATTGGTTGACTAACGGGAAGCAAAGTGTGGGTATAAATGAGTGCTATCCTGGCTGGCAATCAGTGCTGAGTGGTGTGCCTCAGGGATCAGTGTTGGGCTTGCAATTATTCACAATTTATATAGATGATTTGGAGTTGGGAGCATGCATAGTTGGACAAAGTTTGCAGATGGCACGAAGATGAGCGGCAGGGTAAAGTGTGCAGAGTACTGTGAAACTTTGCGGAGGCAAATAGTTACATTGCATGAATGGGTAAAGGTCTGGCAGATGGAATACAATGTTAATAAATATGAAGTAATCTATTTTGTTCGGAATACCAGTAAAAGGGATTATTACTTGAATTGTAAAAAGATGCAGCATGCTGCTGTGCAGAGGGACCTGGGTGTCCTTGTGCATGAATCACAGAAGGTTGATCTGCAGGTACATCATGTAATTAGGAAGGTAAATGGTATTTTGTTCTTCATTGCAGAAGGGGTTGGATTTAAAAGCAGGGAGTTTATGTTGCAGCTGTACAGGGTGCTGGTGAGGTCATACCTGGAATATTGTGAGCAGTTTTGTCCTCCTTACTTGCAAAGCTATGTACTGGCAGTGGAGGTGGTGCAGAGGAGATTCACTCTGGTGAACCTGGAGTTGAGGGGGTTGTCTTATGAGGGGAGACAGAGTAGATCAGCATTATATTCATTGGAATTTCGAAGAATGAGGGGAGGATCTTATAGAAACATTAAAAAATTATGAAGGCAAGAGGTCAGAAAAACGTAGAGAGGATGGTTCCACTGGCAGGTGAAGCTTGGACAAGATGGAACAACCTCAATATTAGAGGGAGCAGATTTAGGATTGAATTGAGAAAGAACCTTTTTCACCCAGAGGCTTGTAGTTCTATGGAATTCCCTGCCCAATGAAGTAGTTGACGCTACTTCAGTAAATATTTTTCAAGCTGAGATAGATATGTTTTGAACAATGAAGTAAATTACAAATACGGTGAGAGCGCGGGTAAGTGGATATGAGTTCACGTGTAGATCAGCCTTGATGTTACAGAATGGCTGAGCAGGTTAGAAGGACCAGATGGCCTACTCCTGCTCCTAGTCCTTCTGTTCTTATCAAAGGGGAGTGGCCAGTTCTCCCAGCTCAGACCCTCTGCTTTGATTTGTTTGGACTGATTCTTCACAGACTGGCTGTTTACTGAAAGCAGGCAGCCAGTTGTGGAGCTATCAGGCCAAAGAAGAAGATCCATGCTGATCCTCCCTCTCTCTGATATCTGTCCTGGAAGAACCTGGGTTTGATTTTTCCTTTCGAATTTTCCATGGGGTATTTATGGGGATTGTTTCAAGTACCTCGAAAAACACCTTAGATTATTTAGATACAGATTGCTTACAGTGTGGAAATATGCCCTTTGGTTCAACAAGTCCACACCACCCCCCCCCCACCTTCAAAGAGCAACCCATCCAGATCCATTTAACTGCATTTACCCCTTCAACTTTCACTACGCACAATTTACCACGACCAATTCAGCTAACCGGTACATTTTTAGACTGTGTGAGGAAACCGGACAACCCGGAGGAAACCCCACACAAACACGGGGAGAATGTGCAAACTCCACACAGACAGTTGCCTGAGGCGGGAATTGAACCCAGGTCCCTGGTGCTAACCACTGTGCCACGGTACCACCCAATGGCTTTCAAAAATTTTCAGATTCTCAGTTGAGAAGTGGAGTGCTACTGAAGACCAGAAAGCTTCACCTGGAAGATTAGTTGAGTAGCCAACTTTAAATATTTTTTTAAACATTTATTTATAAAACTTTAAAATGACAAAAGCTGGGAAAAGTCACTTTAGTTCTACTTACTGTGGAACTAGTAGCATGGATATGGCTTCAAATTGGCTGACTCTTGGTATTGTCATCCCTAATCGTGTTACACAGTAATGCCCTACATTTTTGTAGGCTGAATTGAAAGTCAGTTCTTGGTCTTCCCATGTACCCACTCCTGATGAATTTAATTTGCTAACATCATTAAGTTAGGATAATCTGTTGGGTTTTCGGATAGGTTGTTATTATGTATGCTATTGTCTTCTGTTTGTGTTTCAATCCGTAACCTTGAAAATAAATTCTGTTTTATTTAAAACTAATTGGCTTGACCAGCTGCGTCACTCCTGGAATATCTGCCTTACACCTGCTTAAGGCAACAAGCAAAGTTTGGGTCTGCACTACTTCCTTAAAATGACTCGAGGTGTTCTGTCCTGGCCCATAACAGTGTGCCACAGTGAAATCTAATATACTGGCATGGGTTGAGAATGGTAGAGAGCTGAAAGAAAAAGTGAGTCAGAATAAGCAGTTCCTTTTTTTGGAGTGGAAAGCAATTACGAGCCAGATGATCTGGAATTGATGCTTGGTACCCATCTATTCAGGAAGCAGATTAAACATCTGCTCGAGGGTACGAAATGTAATGTTTCAAAATCTGCTGATGGCACCAAACTGAGAATTGATTGGGTGAGGCGGATATAAAGAAGTTCAAGGTCATTGAGACACGTGGAGGGAATGGGCAAATACGTGGCAGATGAACAGCAATGTGGATGGACGTAACACTGAATATTTTGTTTGGAAAAATAGAATATCAGGCTAGTATTTCAAAAGGAATTGATGTGAAAATGTTGATCTGTGAAGATACTAACGTGCATACTTTTGTTGACTTCTTCACCGAACTCTGAGGTCCATTCACGGCAGTGAATTCTGAAACCAGACGTCAATACTGGGATTGGCAATGGCACGCTGCCCAGTGTACATAGAACCACCAAGTAGGTATATGTAACATTGAAAAGGATCTGGATCGCCCTGTACACCAGTCACTGAAAGCATTATTGGAGCAACTGAAAGCAGTTAGGAAGGTAAATGATGTGTTGACCTTCATTTCTGGGGAATTTGAATCCAGGAATAAGGGTATCTTTTTACAGCTGTACATTACCTTGGTGACACCCCATCTCCAATATTGTGCAGTATTGTGTGCAGTTTTGTTCTCCTTACCTAATAAAGGACAAACCTGACATTGAGGGAGAGCAGCAAAGAATGACCAGACTGATCTCTAGGATGAGAAACTTGTTGTGGGAGCAGAGTTTGGGGCGACTGACTCTGTATTCCATGTGGTTTAGGAAAATGAGTGGAGATCTCAGTGAGATATATAATACTCTGACAGGGCGAGATATATTCGAAATAGGGATGATAATTCACCTGGCTGGGACGTCTAAAACAAGCAGCCACAGTATTAGGAACAGTCAGGGCACTCTGCATTGAGATGAGAATAAATGTCTGAACTCACAGACTGGTGAATCTGGGAATACTATGCTACACAAGTCTGTGGAAGCCAAGGCACTGAATTTCGTTAAGTATTTCTTGACACTAAAGGGACAAGGTTGCAGCAGAAGATTGGTGTGGGGAGAAAGGATCAACCATCGTTGTATTGAATGGGAAAGCAAAATTGATGGACCGAAGTTCCTAATTCAAATTGTTCCAATAATTAATCACTTCAAAGGATATCCAGTATGAAGTGTTTGGGAAACAAATTTGAAGAGATGTTAGACCAAAAACTAGAATGGGGGAGGCTCAATGTGTTGAATGACCCACTCCTTCCCCAATGTTTCTGTGCAGTCTGTGGGAAAACTCTGTAAATGTGTCACAGGCTCTCAGCTGTTAGGAAGGAGGCATCTGTTGGATTAACAGGGCTGTGTTTCCCATTACCTTTTCTCATAGCGAGACTGGTGCTGGGTGTTCTGTCCAATTTTATCCATTAAGGGTTTGGAACAGTTTGATACAATAGAATGTCTTGCTTGGCATTTTAGAGACGTTTGAAGTGTTTGCCACATGTCTGTCGTCTGGAGGCACTTTTAGGCCAGAACAGGAAAGCAGGGGAGATTCACTGCCTGAAAGTACATTGGGAAGGCAATTGGTGTTTACAATCGTCATTGGCTTCAAGGTCACTGTTACTGATTTTAGATTTCGATATTTTATTAGTTGTTTTTAACTTCCACCAGCTGCCAGAGCATTACCTGGTCGAGATTGGTAATCCAATGACAATTCCACAATAGCACCATCTCCACATGGGGACCAATCGGAAAACACACTGAGCAGATAATTTCTGTGCTGCTTGACAGCTCTGTCAAAAATAACTCACACAATTTTGTCTATCGTGATGGGACTGAGGGGGTGGTAAATGGTCAGATTGTAATTATTCTTCTCTTAAGGGACTGGACATAGTTGAGGAATTTTTCACGTTGCCAGGAAGATGTCAGAGTTGGAGCTGGAATGAAACAGTTTCCCCAGGGACACGGCTTGTTGTGCAGCACAAGTCTTCAGTCCTATTGCAGGAATGGTGTCAGGGCCCATTGCCTTTTTCATACCTACTGTGTTCAGCTGTTTCTTCATGTCAGGTGCAGCGAATCGAATTGGTTGGACACTGGCATCTGTGATTCTGTGGGCATCATCTAAGGAAAACTTCTGGCTGAGGATGCTGCACCGTGGGCGCACGGTGGCACAGTGGTTAACACTGCTGCCTCACAGCGCCAGAGACCCGGGTTCATTTCCCGCCTCAGGCGACTGACTGTGTGGAGTTTGCACGTTCTCCCCGTGTCTGCGTGGGTTTCTTCCGGGTGCTCCGGTTTCCTCCCACAGTCCAAAGATATGCAGATCAGGTGAATTGGCCATGCTAAATTGCCCGTAGTGTTAGGCAAGGGGTAGATGTAGGGGTATGGGTGGGTTGTGCTTCGGCGGGGCGGTGTGGACTTGTTGGGCCGAAGGGCCTGTTTCCACACTGTAAGTAATCTAATTGCATGCTGTCTTTTACACTGATGTGCAGCAAAGTTCCATTCTTTCGGGGAATGGCAAAGCAATAACCTAGTGGTATTGAGCTGTTAGTCTCACGACCCAGGCAATGCTCATGTGACCTAAGTTCGAATTCTGTCACAGCAAATGGTGGAATTCAAATCCAATAAATGTTTGGAATTAAGGGTCTAATGATGATCATGAAACAATTGCTGATTGTGTGAGAAACCCATATTGTTCACAGATGCCCTTTCAGTAAGGAAACAGCCATTCATTCCTGCTCTGGCCTACATGTACCTCCAGACCCACAGTAATGTGTTTAACTCTTAACTACCCTCCGGGCAATACAAGATGACCTATCCAGTGACACACTAATCCCATTGAATAATTTTTTAAAAATAATAATATTTGTGGAGTCCTCTTCTTTTGTCAGTTGTTTCATAGTTCAACTCCATTTCTAACTGGCTGTGGCAGGACTGCAGAGCTTCGATCTGATCTGTTTGCTTTTTAATCATTTCGTCCTCTCTATCAGATGTTAGTCCTGCTGTTTGCAATGTATGTGAGTAGTCAAGTGTGGTAGCTTTAAATGGGTTGTCATCCGTTTTAGGTACACCCGGCTCTGACCCTGGTATGTTCACCTACACTCGTGACTGAAACATCATTCAGCTTAATGGGAATAATGGACTGAGGAATTATCCTGGGCAAAAAGTTACAGATTGTGACTCAGTACAATTCTCCTTCTGTCCAACTGTGATCTACACTATTACATGAATTCCCGGGTTTGAGCTGCAACTTCTGCAATGCAATTCTACTGTCTGTCATCCAATTCATACCGAGACCCATTGACCCGTACCCCGTGAGCTACTCTAGTTTCTGATCTGGTAGCACTTCCATTTTCATATTCTCATTCCTCTGAGCGTTTGTTTATTGTGTTACACCTCTTACTTGTCATGTTTTTCAAAACTCCAAACATATTCCGTGAGGTAGCACCATGGCTCAGTGTTTGGTGCTGCTGCCTCACAGCGCGACAGACCCAGGTTCGATTCCATCCTCTAGCGACTGTCTTTATGGAGCTGGCGCATTCTCCCTGTGGGATTCTTCTGAGTGCTTTGGTTCCCTCCCACAAACCAAAAATTTGCAGGTTAGGTGCATTAGTCAGGGGTAAATATAGGATAAGAAAATGTTTGTGCTTGGTTTACTCTTCAGAGGATTGGTGTGGACTTGTTGGGCTGAAGGACCTGTTCCACTGTGTAGAGATTCCAATTCTAACATTCACCTGAATGTTTTCCCTTGCAGTTGTGCCACTTTCGATGTTAAAATTGAATGTGCTTCACTCTGCTTCTCTCCATGACTTTCATTAAGAACTCTGTAGTGTCAATGATTCCAGTCGTATGTAGTTTCAGAACCAAGATATTTGTGCACCTTTTGTTATTTTACACTTCCCAGTGTACAGCAATCCAAGTGGGCCAGGACATTTGAGCAGCTTTGACGTGCATCTTTGAACATGTTCAAAACCAGAAATTTCAGGAGAAACTCAGCAGGTCTGGCAGCATCTGTGCAGACAGAGAAACAGAGATAGCGTTTCAAGTCCAACATGGCCGTTGTTCAGAACTGAAAAGGGCTGCTTAATGCCTTGGCAAAAGTGGACGAGCGATGATAGGAAACAGAGCATGTGGAGGTGCAATGGCACAGAGGAATGGACTTTTAATTGTGCTGAAAAAGAATCAGATATAAAATTGGTGTAAATTAAGGTGTAAATGGCAGACATGGGTTGTCTCTATTGAGTGCAGGATAAACAAGACACAGATGGGAACATTGGGAGGCCAGGAAGTAGAATATATGAAAAATGGAGAACAGCCATAATGGAGTCAGGCTGTGAATTTGGAATTGTGTATTAACTCCTGCAGGCTGTAATACATCAAAGTGTATAGTGAGGTGTTACTCGAGCTTGGGTGGTGTTTCATTGGAACATTTCAGCAGCTCAGGAATGAAATCTTAGGTTGTGCGCAAGGTCAGTTATTGAAATGGGAAGCAATGAGAGGCTCAGGGTTATTCCTACAGAGTTAAAGTTGTCCTTGAACAAGTCTCTGTTTGGTCTCCCCAATGTAAAGGAGACAGCATTGTGAGCAGTATTGACAGGAGACCGGATTGAAAGAGTAAAAGTGAAATGTTACTTCACCTGGAAGGTGTGTTTGGGGTCTTGGTCAGTAGGGATGGAAGAGGTGAATGGGCATGTGTTGCAGCTTCTGTAATTACATGGGAATGTGTCATGGGGAATTGGGAAGTGTTCGGGATGATGGAGTGTGTTACAGAAGAAATGGTCTCTGTGAAATTCTGTCAGTGGTCGCGAGAGGAAGATGTGTTTGATAGTGCTGTCCCATTGGAGATGGTGGAATGGGGGAAGATGATTCTGTGAATGTGGATTCTTGTACAGTAGAAATGAGAACGAGGGGAGATCTATCATTGTTCTGGTAAGGAGGGGACGGAGTGAGGTCAGAAGTGCGGGAGATGTGATAGTAACAGCTGAAGGCCCTGTTCAATGGAATTAGCGGATTTCTGATTTGAAGGAAAAGGAGGTCACATCACAGGCAGTTCACTGGAAGGTGGCGTCATCAAACAGAAACAACAGACATGGAGAAACTGGGAAAATGGAGTCAGCCTCCGCTGATCATGTGTTCAGCTACATGCAGAAGTCCCCCCTGAATGATTGAAAAGAACTAGATATCTAAATTGAGGCTTTCTGTCTCACATCCGATCTGAAGCAGGATGTGGAAGTAGACCCAGAAGAAGGTCAGTAGGTATACCTGGGCAGACAATCACAGTGTGAAGCTTGAGATGAGTGTTGTTTACCTGTCATTTTTAATACTGTTACAAATTTGCAGTGCTTATCTTTAAATGCTTGCTCTTTTAGCTAGAATCAGATGGAGTGTTGAGGGGTGACATTCGAGAAGTTTTAATATCGTGGGAGGCATGGATAGGGTGTATCGCCAAGGTGTTTTTGAGAGGATAGGAGAGTCCACACATAGATGACGTAGCTTTAATGTTAAAAGGAGGAAATTTAAAAGGGACAAATGGACAACGTTTTCACACAGAGGGTAATTTGCTTATGGAATGAGCTGCCGGAGGAAGATCCAAATGCAGCTACAACAGTTCAAAGACATTTGGACAAACATATAAATGGGAAACGTTCAGAAGCATATGGGCCAAATGCAAGCAGATGAGACTAGTTTAATTTGGAAAACCTGGTCAGCATGGACAAGTTGATCCAAAGGGTCTGTTCGTGTGCGATATGACTGTACGAATCTAGAAAGCAAGGAAAACGAGAAGCAAAGATTTGATGTAAGCCAACTGGCAAAAAATATAAAAGCAAGAAGCTCAAGCTTTAATGTGTATATAAAGAAAGTTCAAGATGAATGTATGCCCTTTGATAGAAATGAAGTCAGGAAAATATATTGAGGACTTTTGAAGGGTATGCCTAGAGGGAACAGACAGATAATTTACACCAGAATTTTATATCATTCCTCACATTAGAAGGCACTGTAAGTATTTCAATGATAGAATCAAAATAACAATAGCAGGGAAGTTCTTGAACTGCCTCTAACAAAAGGAACAAGGCATTTTAGTAAACAGATAAGAGTAAGGGTACGCACTTCAGCAGTAATTCACGGTTTTAAAAGAGGCGGTTACAGAGTGACAAGTGTTATTGTGAGAAATATTTCATAACTCTTTGGATTTCAGGAATGTTCCAGTGAAACTGGAGACCCTACAATGTGGTGCCTCTTTTCAAGAAAACAGCGAGACTGAAAGCAGTAACCATTTAGCCTCAACATTATTGTTGGGAATCTGCTAGAGTCTATTATTAAGGAAGGAATTTGCAGGACATTTAGAAAAGCTTCAGGCAAAGTAAAAATGGTTTTGTGAAAGGCGATCTATATTTTGCCTGTAAAATCATGCAAAGTTTTTTTTTCTGGAGATCCCTGAGAATGTAACAAGCGGACATGATGAAGGGGATCTGGTGGACACGAGGCTTTCTCGAGATTTTCATAAGTTTTCACGAAATAAAACTTGGTACACAAGACAGAAGCTCATAATTTGACAGCTAATATATTAGCATGGGATGACGGTTGGTTAACACATAGAAATCGGACTGTCAGGGTTAATGGATCTTCCTGATGAAATCTATCTGCTGGAGTAGCACAAATATCAGTCCAATGCAAGATTTAGTTACAATCTATACTGAAAGCCTGAGCTGAGTGCAAGATATATCCGAGTTTGAGGATGACACTGAGAACCAAAAGGCAGGCTGTTACTTAATGGAGAGGACACCCACAAAAGGAACAGTGAAAAGGGATGGGATTGTCTTTGTGTCTGAAACATAACGTCAGCATGCTGATGCAGCAATTAACTAGGTTGGTTCATTAGGCGGGTTCCTGGAATGAAAGGGTTGAATTATTGAGTACATCTAAAATGGTGAGGCGTTTATTCATTGTAGTTGAAATGAGTGTGGATGATATTACTGAAATGGACAAGATGAAGAGGGGGCTTGACAAGGTAGCTTTCGAGAATGTGGATCAATTCCAGGGCAGAGAGTCGAACTTAGGGTTGTAGATACAGAATAAGGGATATCGATTTCAAACTGAGATACAAAGAAACGTCTTCTTTCAGAAGGTAGTGAATGCCTGGAATTCCCTAACCCAGAGGTTGTGGAGACTGGGTCACTGAATGTATTTACAGACTGGGTGGATTGGGTTTTGACATATCAGCGAGTTGAGGGATACAAGGGGTTAGCAGGAAAGTGGAGTTGAGCCCTGAAGTAGATCAGCCATGTTCTTATTAAATGACAGTGCAGGTTTGAGGGACCGAATAGCCTGCTTCTGTTTCTATTTCTTATGTTCTTATGTTATTCTTCTGGAAAGTAACTGGTTATTTTCCTGAAAATGGTGTTGTACAATGTTGCATTCAGGGAGACCGAAGGCTTTATTTGAGCTAACACTGGTAGAGGGCTGTATTCACAGCGAATCTGGGTCTGTAACATGACCCACATCTGGAGCAGAAGTTTGAGATGGGAAGCCTGAAAAGAGGGATTGGGGTGCGGGTCAATTCCTTGCTCAGCCTGGATTTTCCAATTACATTTCCCAAACTACATCTAACCATCGGGGTGGCCTCGATCTGCCCCTGTGTAGCAGATCCGAAGGGCTGAATGGAACATCAGAACATAAGGCTGAGGGACACGAGTGGGACATTCGGCCCTTTGACACTACTCCACTAGTTGATAAGGCCGTGGCTCATCTCATTGTGGTCCCAGCTGCACTTTTCTCTCCATGCACCATTATCTCTGAATCAACTTTCTATGGAAAAACAGATGAAGCCAACCTCGATATAATATAAAGCTTCAGTCATCCCATACTTCTGGGAAGGAGAATTCCTACGTGAATAAATTCCCACTTTGTGAATTTCTCCTCACTCCGGTCCTGACTGAGGTTGGAGGGTGTCACTGTTTCCTTTTCTAGTCCCACTCCTTCTCTACTCACATCACATTTTAAATGTGACCAGGTTGGTGATATGGCCGATAATAAAAGTCTTAGACTGGGTCAGGTTCAGCGATAAGAACAAGTCAAGCAGATTTTTTTTAGTCAGACACAAGTAACTAATATCACTAACGGAGGAGCATGGTGGATCTGTGTTTCACACTGCTGCCTCACATCACAAAGGAGCTGGGTTCAATTCCAACCTCGGGGGTCCTGTATGTGGAGTTTGAACATTCTCCCGTGTCTGTGTGCGTTTGTTCCCAGTCTTCCAGTTTCCTTCCACAGTCCAAAAATATGGAGCCTAGAGTGGATTGGCCATGCTAATTTGCCCATAGTGCCCAGGGATGTGTATGTTAGGTGAGTTAGTCTTGCAAAATGCATGGTTTCATGGATAGGATGGGGGGCAGGTCTGGCTGTGATTCTGTTCGGTGGGTCAGTGAGGATTTGATGGGCAGAATGCCCTGCCTCCACACGGTTGAGGTTCTATAACAATGGCAAAAAGTTTGGACTACACAAATACCCAGTGGGTATCTACCTGATACATTCTGTTGAAGGTCTTGTATGTTTCAGTAAGATCACCTCTCTTTCTATGAGTAACTATAATATAAGGCCTTCATCCCTGGAATACATGAAGTGAAACATCGCTGAACTGCTTCCAATGTAATTATATCCAACCTCAGGGAAGTAGACAAAAAAAAACCTCACACCCCAGGTGAGGCTGTTTTCTTTTTGTTTTCTCAGTGCTATGAGTTTTTGGAACTCTCTTCCCCGCAGACCATTGGAGGCAGAGATATTGAATATTTTTGAGGCACAGACAGAAGGTTCATAAGTACAACAGAGTCAAGGATTATCAGGGAATGGGCTGAAATGTGCAGCATGGGGAAATGTTGACAGTAGTACAAAATGACACTACTTCATAACAACTGGCAAAACGAAATGTTAATCTAGAAAACATTTTAAAATGCTAACACTGATAGAACAGAGTTCCAAGAACCATAGAGCTGCTCTGTCATTAGAGAGAGACCTGTTGTGGTCGTTTAAGCTGAGGGTCACCACACCTCGGGTGATGGGTTGAGGGTGAGACAGTCTCCCCATCATGGTAACCTCTGTCACTGTGGTGAATTGAACCAGCGCTGTTGGCCTCCATCTTCATCGCAAACCAGCCACCCAGCCAACTGAGTGGGAGACAGTGTAACTGTTACAGACAGAAACAGTCACAGACAAATGGCAAGGGAAACTTTCATATCAAGGAAAACGGTACAATTCAGATAACAGTCAAAATAACGACTGAGGGTAAAAACGTCATCTGCTAGAAATTGTATTTTATGATGAGACAAGTATTTCAAAGCCGTCTTTAGATGAATACGATAAGGTGAGACAAATGAAATAACCAGAATTACTAATTGTGATTGGACATCGATAACCATAAAATGAGTGTAGACTTTTGATTGGTCTGAATAAAATGTGCTTACCATTACATAGATGGAGAAAGCTGATGGAATATATTGTTGGGAGAGTGCGTCCCCTTGGGAAATTCCCTCGAGCAGGCGCTTGAAGAAAACGGGTTAAAAGTGCCTGAGTGTTGTCTGCTCAGTGACAGGAACCCAGGGAGTTGAATGACTGAAAGTTCATGTAACATGGAACTGAGAAAAGCATCAGATCAGCCACAATCTTCTTAAATGCTGGAATACGTTTGAAGAGCTAAATGGCCTCGTGGTGGATTTGAATTGCATGCGATTTTAAAACTGTACAACTTTGTGTCTTCCCCTACTGTGTTACATCCTGGGACATTGACATTTTTCTGAAAATGGGAATTATTTGGAACACTGACTTGAACATTCCAAAATCAGTATTCCTCAAAATATTCTATCAACACATGGGAGTATTGCAAAGGCGAGAGAGAGAGAGAGAGAGAGAGAGAGAGAGAGAGAGAGAGAGAGAGAGAGAGAAGGCTTTGCATGCAGTAGCGAGAGTTGTGGACCATGAATCGTGTTCGGGTGTCGATGCTATAACCCATATACAGTATGGGAGCAGGGCGAATACGGTGCCCTTATCCTGACAGAGTGGGGAAGGTTATTGAAGCTTGTCGTGTATTGCTGAACACATTTCTTCAGACCGCAGATACTGCACTGAGCTGGTTGGTGAGCTCAGGCCATGCTTGGTGGGATTGTGGTGTGGCTCCCTCTGGGAAAAAAATATACTAGCACTTCCACCAGGACCTCCATGCCCCTGTCAACAAACCGCGGTGTAATTGACCATATCTGCCATGCTCAGGGTAAACTGTGCAGGGCAGCTCCAAACGGAGAGAGCTCAATCGTGTGTCCATTATGTTTTAAAGATGGCACCGGTGCCAGGGATCTCGGACTATCGGGGCATCCGGGCTGGCATTGAATGACAGGGACACCATGGTGTGGCTGGGTAGTTAATGAGGTGAGTTCGATATGATAGTATCAGGAAACTAGCTCAGCCTGTTGCAGACAGCCCATCTGTCACACTCAGTGAAAATCACACAAAGAAAAATTATTGTTATATTCAGCCCAATGAGGACTGACTCTGCTGTACCCACTTTCAGTTACAGAGCTGCAGAACAAATGCTCATTCAAAACTGTCCATTATCTGAACTCACACCAATATCCGGTTCACCCATCAGTCCTGGGAATACTGGCTCATGTGGCAGGTTTCTGTCGAAATAACTTCATATCAGCCTGCTGAAACTTGTGATCCTGAATGAAATATTCTCTCAATCTCCCTCTCTCTTTTTCCCAAAATTCTTTTGTTTGTTGTTATTTAAACTGATTTCCCCACCATGTCTCTCCAGCAGTGATTTTCATACCCACAGCACCCGTTGTCATGGCACAATGGAGATATGGAGCTGTAAATGGATGGGAGCTGCACATCCTTTCACTTCCAGTATGGGCTGCAAGTTTCCCCACACTGGGCAGTGATCTAACACAGTGTTACTGAACAATGCACTAGGGTGGTGTGCACAGCTCTACATGTTCGGAGGGTAACTGCTCCCGGTTTACAGACCAATTCACTGCTTGTCACTGTACAGCTACCCATACTGAACAGAAGTCTCTTTATAAAGCAAGACACTAGGGTGGGCTGCATATCACTCAATGCTGGATAGATCGTTTCATCTGGGTTACTGAATCAATGCCCCAGTGTGTCTGTGCTGGTCCCATGTTGGACAGATAGCCAGTGGCCTGGTGAGACTTGCGCAGTATTCCAACATGGAGAGATGCTGGGTTGTACTGGGCCTCGTCTGCACAGTGCTCCATCCTGGAAGATTGCCGAGTTGTCCTGAGCCTGGTCTGCACAGTGCTCCATCCTGGAAGATTGCTGAGTTGTCCTGAGCCTGGTCTGCACAGTGCTCCATCCTAGACAAATTGCTGGGTTGTACTGAGCTAGATCTGTACAATGCTCAATCCTGGACAGAGCTTTGAAGTGAGCCTGGTCTGCACAGTGCTCCGTGCTGAGCAGGTATCTCATCTAGGTTGATACGTGTCTGGGCTGGATCTGTGAAGTGGATTGAGTATCCGGTATAATTCCTTATCGAGCTATCACTCCTTCAGCTCGGCGCAGTCCACTGTTCAACCCCGTACTTTTGCAACATGTTGTCCATTAAGTAATTAACCAATTAAAACGTGAATGTATGTCCTTCTTGCGATGCACATGAATAGACGTACTTGAAAATATATGATAAAGGTCGTGTCAACCCAAAGGTTTTCTTATTTTAAAGGTAAGTATGAGGTGCTCTGTCTCACATGCAATTCGCTTGATCAAAATATTCGACATTCAGCAAAATACAATATATTCAAACACCGTTCAAAGTTTGTGCGAAGATTTGTAGCTCGGGTGCTCGTTGTTGTGGTTCTGTTCGCCGAGTTGGCAATTTCTGATGCAGACGTTTCATCCCCTGTCGAGGTGACATCCTCAGTGCTTGGGAGCCTCCTGTGAAGCGCTTCTGTGATCTATACTCCGGCATTTGTAGAGGTTTGAATCTCCCGCTTCTGGTTGTCAGTTCCAGTTGCAACAACCCAAAGGACGAGCCATACTACCAAACATCAAGAGCATTTCCGAACTGACAGCCAGACTACTGCGACCACTAGGACTCATAACAACACACAAACCAAAAGCCACACTCAGACAACAACTCACCAGGACAAAGGACTCGATACCCAGCACGAGCAAAACCAATGTAGTGTACAAAATCCCATGCAAGGACTGCACAAAACACTACATAGGACAAACAGGAAGACAGCTAATGATCTATATCCATGAACATCAACTAGCCACGAAAGACTCGAACAGTCATAGACAGTCTCGGGAACCCAGCAATTCCTACCCTGCCAAAACACAGTAGATTCATCGAGCTTGTGAAGAGAAAGCATCATCTCTCTCCATCACCTCGAACTTTACAATTGGAGATGTGCCATTCAACCAATAGTCAGCGATATCAATACACCACCCAGACTAAGTATTATTGTGATCTATACAGGATGCAGTGAAATGGGTTACCTGGAGCTGTTTGTTCAGTGACAATGATTGATGTCAGTCTCCATGGACCCTAACTGTGTCACTGGAGAGTTTACCGCTTCCATAATTAAGGGGCTTCTTTGAACCTGTTGTCCCGTAATATCAGGGACAGCGTGATCCTCAACACGATAGGGATACCAGCTCCAGAGAGAGGGAGAGGAAGTGAATCAGAACAATAGTCTGAAATGTTCCAGCAATGGATCCGAATCTGAGAATATTACATTGGAATATCACTACATGGGAGTTTATCTTTGGGTCTTTACTGGCTTTCTCCGGATTGGCCATCGTTAGAGTTGCGGATCGAAGCCATACTGAGGATTATTTAAGCTGGTTACTACCCCATTCCTCACTCTTATTGGCGTTCCTGGTAAGTCTATCCCTGTCAATTCTATAAACTATGGTGAATATCATTGCTAATTTTGTGACTTATATTTCACAAAGACGTAGAGTATTTTATTCAGTTTCAGTCACAAACTCCACTTCCTTTAAATTAATTTCAGACTCTTCACTCATAAACATCTCAGAAGGAACATGACTGTTCACAACCTCAATCTGACTTTTGCCCTGAACTGTTTTATGTCTCGGTATTCTTTCTGTCTTCGAACCTGCCTACACCCAACTCGATAATATTCCTAGTCTCGACCTCTGCCTCAATGCTGGTGCTGAATTAAACATCATCGAGCCCTATTTTAACTTCAGACTTTATGGCTCCCGTTGTATTCTGACCTCTCTACCAGTGACAAATATTTTGATCACAAACTTGTTGCCATCACTGCAGGCACTTCACAACAGGCACTCTGTATGAGGTTCATAATGTAACTGCACGTGTAATTCAGAGGCAAAGGTGATGACTCTAAAGGCTTTGTTTGAAATCCTGCCACAGCCAATGACTGAACTTAAAGTCGAGTGACAAAAATTGGAATCAAATTTCACTGATGGAAAAAATAAACAATCAGGATTTATTTTAATATTCCACTGATAGCCTTTGGTAAAGAAACTTAACATTATTGCCCGGTCTGGACTAAGGGCGACTTAAGTTCCACAACAAAATAGTTGTCTCCATGTGGTCTTGACAAATGACCTCACAGTCAAGGGTAATTAGGATCGACAACACATGCTGTCCTTGCCAGTGATGCTGACATAGCATGAAACAACAACATTAAAGGTGAAATAAAGCAAGGAACTGTGGGTAATGGAGATCTGAAATAAAATTCTCTAGTGTCCAGAGAGAGAGAGAGAGAGAAAAATGAAAACAAAAAGATTGCTGATGATGGATTGGAAGGAAAATAGAATGACAAGTTATTCTAACATTCCTGACTTTCCCATATTCCCGAATATCACGTCCATTTAGGTAGTCCCTGATTGAAGTGAGTTATGTTCCCTCTGTCTCTCTTCTCTGAGTATGATGATCTATTCCATTGGGAATACTGGTGCTGCCTTTACAGTTGCTGAGATACAGAAGAAGGAAATGTTACAGTCAGCTGCTTCTTGGGAGAGAAGAACTGTTACTGTAGGGCTTTACAGAGATGCAACGGTTTTCTCAGCCAGGAAGAGAAACTAAGGAGAGGGAGGTATTTTCAACACTGAATGGGTGCACCATGTGTGTGGGGCATTGACTTGCTGCTGTCATTAGAAAGTCAGTGGAGTTTCTGTGAATGGTGTTCTCAGGTTTGTTTTGTCAGCTTCTGTGTTCATTCAGCGAGACCCGAGGGTCTGGTGACCGCACTCTGGACACTGCATTTACAGAGTGCCTGGGGCCTTGGTAAACAAATGGAGCGAAAACTACACAGAAGGGAAGCTCTGGAAACAAGGAGGAACAAAGTACTGCACTTTCCTTCCTGGGATTTCCGGGAACATTTGTCTAAGCTGGACCCATTGAGGTGTAAAGTGTGAAAACAGTTTGTTTCAAAAATGAGGTGCTCACTGAGATGTGTCCCTCCTTTAGTATAACCTGTAGCCTCACACCAGGGACAGGACTGTGCTGGCTCTCACATGAATTTAACTGTTTTAATTCTGGAACTTTCCAGGCAGGAGTGGGAAAGGTATCCACCATCTCTGAAGTGTAGTCCTCTGACGTATCACAAGTTGACAGAAGCCACCTGCCTGCTGAGAGGAATGCATTGATTCCATCTCCACAGGGGAAGGTACAGAAACCAACTTCCAGAAATACTAGAGAGAAGGGGGACTGGTGAAAACGAGGAAATTCAGGAAATTAGAATTAATGAAGGGTATCCTTTTGGAAATCTAATTGATCTGTAGTTTCATAAGATGTTGCATCTGATGAGCTAAATCTCAGAGTATTGAGGAGATGGAAACAGAGCTAGTGAAAGAATTATTGATTATTCTTCAAAGCTGGTTAGATTCTGGAAAGGATCCTGCAGACTGGAAAGCAGCTATTGTAAAGGTAAATATTTAAAACAGGACGGAGAAGAAAAACAGGAAACTAAATAGCTTGATATTAGCTGTGAGAGAAAAAAAAACATTAGAACCTTTTATAAGAAACGTGACAACTCGACACTTGGAAAATAATGATATGATTTGGTAGAGTCGGCCTAAATTCAGGAAAGGGAAGTTATGGTTGATAAACCTTTTTGTGGAGATTGTGCACTGTGACAACGACAATTGAGAACCATTGGGAGTGCATTATTTGAGTTTTGAGAAGATGCTCGACCTGATTGAATACAGGTGAGTGGGGAATGTGAGAATCCATGGGTGTGTAGGGGTGGAATAGGGGTAAGTGATATGTGGCTCTTCATGCAAAATGATTGAAGCACCAGAGTTAGAACATCTTTCCCATTGGTTGTGTTTTGTTGAGAGAGTATTTGTTTTATCTGCTTTATAGATACTGATCTCTTTGTCACGGAGACAGTGCAAAAGAGTTTTACAAGACTAAACCCTGGCATGATTGGACCATGAGGAGTGAGTGCAGTGACTATGTGTTTAATGTGTAGGGTTCTGAGAAAATAAGAAACTGAAACTTGATGATTATGGACGTACATTCATTATGTCCCAAACAGCTGAATAGTGTGAAAATTCCATACTTTTCATTGGATGATTGATTCCCGATAGTTTACATGCATCTGCAGAGCCCCATGTCGATTGACAGAGAGCTACAGGGTCTGAATGAACTCGGGACACTTGAATGCACAGTTAGTGTTTGACACTGCATTGAATGTCACTTTGTGCACAATCCTGTCAGCAGCTACTATAACTTTATTTTGAAAGACTTAGTCATTCCCCACCAGCATCTGACCCCCATGGAGACCATGGGTCTGCCTTCTTGGAGATTGAAGACAGTTATTTGGAGAATACTTTAAAAAGGTTGACTTCATTTCGAATGCCAGAAAACCATGTTAAAGTAACACTTATGTACTATGACTAATTAGGTCATGTGGATCAATTTGGAGCAGTCTATCTGTGCAGCCCCTGCTCCATGTGTTTGCAACATTAGAACATCTCTGACCCTTTCCTGTTCCTGTGTTAATGGCTTGAGAAGCTGAATTACCTCTTCCTGTTCCTTTTTAATGATTCCGGGAGTGAAATGGTCTCTTACTGATCCTGTATAAGTGGAGGTGGGAGTGAGCATGTTCCTTCTCTTCCTGTTTTATAGGCAGGAGGAACTGAATGGACTATCCCTCCTTTTGCCCAGCAGTTTTGATGGGCTGAATGGCTTCTCCATATTCTTGTGAAACCATATTGAAGTGCTGAATGTGCTCCTCGTTTTACTGTGGAAATGTACAGTGCTGTAACATGACTGTTACCCAGACTTTAGCAGCACAATCTTGAATGCTGTCCAGGTCTAGTTGCACATGGATACAGACTGCTTCAAGAGCTGAAAAGGGACAACTTGCTCTAAACATTATGTAAACCTCAGTGAATATCCCCATTTCTGCTCAGTTTTGACTCAATGGGCTTAAACTGCAGGATTCCCCGCTGACAAACAGAAGATGCCTGGGCTGAGGGAGCAACCTTGTGGATCTCCTGCAGAGATGCCCCATGGCCGAGATGATTGATGCCCACCAATGGTAATCATCTTCCCTTGTGCCGTGAATGATTCCAAACAGTAGAGAGGTCACAATCAATTCTCATTAAGTGTGATTTTCCTCAGGCTCCTTGATCTCATCCTCAGTCAAATACTGCCTTGAGTTCAGGGCCAGTCTCTCTTACCTGACCCCCTGTGTTCCGTCTTTTGCTCATATCAATAGGTCATGATGTAGAAGCAGAGAATGTTTTCTTCAAACAGAGGGTAGTGAATGTCAGGAATTCTCTTACATAGAGAGTTAGGGGAGCTATATCAAGGAAAGGGACCAGTGGTGTTCCGCAGGGATCGGCTCTGGAACACCTATCCTTTGTTATTTCTATTAATGACTTGGATGGGGGTGTTGAATAGTGGGTTAGCAAGTTTGCCAATGACACAAAGGTTGTTGGAGTGGTACAGAATGTGGTGGACTTTTGTAGGTTGCAATGGGAGATTGACAGGATACAGAGCTGGGCTGAGAAGTGGCAGATGGAATTCAAACTGGAAAAGTGTGAAGTGAATCCCTTTGCAAGCTCGAATGTGAATACAGAATACATGGTTAAAGATAGGATTCTTGGCAGTGAAGAGGAACAGAGCGACCTTGAATTGCGTGTCCACGGATCCCTCAAATTTGCTCCCCAAGTTGATGGTGTGGTTCAGAAGGCATGTGATGTGTTGGCTTTCATATGCAGGGGGATTGAGTTTAAGAGCCGTGAGCTTTTGCTGAAGCTCTATAGAGCCCTGGTTGGACCACACTTGGAATATTGTGTTCAGTTCTCTTCACCCCATTATAGAAAGGATGTGGAAGCTTTAGACCGAGTGCAGAGGAAATTTACCAAGATGCTCACCGGACTGGAGGGAAGGTTCTATGAAGAAAGCTTGAGGGAGCAAGGGCTTTTCTCATTGAAGGAAAGAAAGATGACAGGTGATTTGATAGAGGTGTGCAAGATGATGGGAGGCATAGATAGAGTGAATTGCTAGCGACTGTTTCCTAGGGCAGAAATACCTATCACAAGGGGTCATAATTTTAAGGTAATTGGAGGAAGGTTTAGGAGAGATATCCAAGGTAGGTTCTTTAGACAGAGAGTGGTGGGTGTGTAGAATGCTCTGCCAGCAGTGGACGTAGAGTCAATTACGTGAGGAAAACTTAAGATAGGCATATGGAAGAAAGTGAGCGGAAGCATGTAGGATAGTCTGATCATCGAGTAGGATAAACGGTTGGCACAACATTGAAGGCTGAAGGTCCCGTACTGTGCTCTACTGTTCTTTGTTCTGTGTTCTGTGGAAGTACTCATAGATGTTGGAAATTAATTTTGTTATGTCAGAGAGGTGAGGGCTATGAAGCCATGATCTTAGTGAAAGGCAAGGCAGGCTTAGGAGGTGAACGACCGGCCTTTGTTTCTGACATTCTCACATTCTGTTATTGGAAAAATTGATTAGATTAGATTAGATTAGATTAGATAAGATTACTTACAGGTAGGCACCTGGAAGGTCTGATATGGAATGTTGCAGTCAAGGAGCACAGAGGACATTGTGAGCATCTCTGGGTGAGGTATGGGGGCTGTATTCACAGTGAATCTGCGTCTACCAATAAATGGAGCACAAGTTGCAGAGAGGGGAACCTCTGTAAAGAGAAATGACGGACCGCTTTCATATCCAGCCTGGGATTTCCAATTACATTTTCCAAATCTCCCAAACCGTGTGTGACAGTCATGAGGGAGTGAATGTTCTCCTCTGTTTCTGTGCACCAGGTGATAGCAGTAAGTAGCCTCCAACTGCTCAGATCCAACAGGTTTGAGGGTCTGAATGGAACACAGAAACAGGGGACTGACGAGTAGGAGTGGGTCCTGAGATACTTTGAGCCTTCTCCATCAGGCACTAAGATTGTGGCTGATCAGGTTTGGTTTCAGCCCCACTTTCTTGTCTGTATCCCATTAGCCATGACACAGTCTCTGTGAAGTCTTTAACTAACTCAGCTGTGAATACTTGCAATCAGAGAGGCACCACAAACTTTTGGGGAAGAGAATTCCCATTCAAAAGCCCTTTTAGCATTTTGCCTCATACCTGTGATAGAATAGGAGAGTCATGCAGCATGGAAACACATCCTTTTGTCCATATTCTCCATGCCGATCAGGCATCCTAACCTGACCTAGTCCCAATGGCAGCATTTGGTCCGTATCCCTCTGAACCATTTCTATTTATGTATCTATCCAGATATATTTTAAACATGTAATTGTACCTGCTTTCACCACAGCACTTTCCATGCACCCACCAGTCTCTGCATGAAACAGTTTCCCCTCAGGTGCCGTCTAAATCTTTCCTCTGTCATCTTCAACCTCTGCCGTCTAGTTCTGGAAGTCCCTACACTGGGAAAAAAGATGTTGGCCATTGAGACTATAAATGGCCCTCAGGATTTTAAAAGCCTCTGTCATGTCACTATTCAGACTCCAACAGTCCAGGGGGAAAAGCACCAACCTGTTCATCCTCACCTGCAGCTCAATTCCTCAGGTTCCAGAAAATCCTTGTAAATTTCTTCTGCACCCTCTCAAGCTTAGCAACATCCATCCTTTAGCAGTGCCAACTGAATTGTATGCAATATTCTTAACGTGGCCTCACCAACGTCCTGTAGAAGCATAATATGCTACCCCATCCCCTATACTCAATGTTCTGACTGAACATTAAAACTGTCTACCTGATACTCCACTTTCAAGTAACTATGAACCTGCATCCGTAGGTCACTTTGTTCAGCAACCTTCCCCAGGGTAGGACCCTGCTTTAACTTACCAAAATGCAAAAACTCACAAATGTCTGCATTAAATTCTATCTGCCAGTCCTTGGCCCTTTGTTTGTCAAGGGTGCCGTTGTACTCTGAAATAATCATCACTGTCCACTGCCCCACTTTTTTTTATGTTACCTGTAAACCTACTAACCATGCCTCCGATAATCACATACAAGTTGTGTATATACATGATAAAAAGCACTGAGCTCAGCACACCCCGGCCCACAGGCCTACAGTCTGGAAAACAACGCGTTACCTTCAATCCAATTTTGTATACAATTGGTTATCCAGTCCTGAATTCCATATGACCTAACTTCTGTATTCTGTCTCCGATGAGGAACCTTTTTAACTGCCTTGCTGAAGTCTGCGTGAACAATGTATATCACAGTGTCTTCCTCAATCTCTTCGTCACTTTTTCAAAATACCGATCACATTAATGAGACATGATTTCCATTGTACAAAGCCATGTTGACTATTCCTAATAAGTCCTCGTCTTTCTAAATGCATGTAAATCCTATCCCTCAGAATCCCCTCCAACCATATCCTCTACACTGGCAATAGGTTGACTGAGTCAATAATTTCCTGTGTTTTTGGATCGCTGTTCCATTTTCTAGTCCCACTCGTCCACTAGCCACAAAAAAATTAACTAGATTGGTGATATGGCCAATGATATAGTTCTCAGAGTGTCTCGGGGTCAGTGTTCGGAATAAGTCAGACAGATTTCTTTAATCTGTTAAAACAACATGTATATGACCAAAGCAAAGTTGCTCAAACTATGATGGAAAAAAGAATGACGAGTGGAAAAAAAGAATCACTTGTCGTCCTTTCCTGTCCATGTACTTGTCCAAATGCCGTTTAAATATTGTTAATATAAATGCTTCAACCACTTCCGCTGGCAGCTCATTCCCTTTGTGTACCACTCTCTGTGTAAAACAGTTTCCATCAGTTTCCCTTTTATTCTTTCCCATCTCACCTGAAATTGATGCTCTCTAGTCCTCAGTTCCCCAACTCTGGGAAAAAAGGCTCAGTCCATTCACCATATCCATGCCTCTCGTAATGTTGTACAATTCTATAAGATCCCCCTCAGTCTCCTACACTTTAAAGAAAAAAAGTTCTCGCTTGTCCAACCTCTTCCTATAATTCAGACTATTGAGTCCTGGCAACATCTTTGTAAATTCCGTCTGCACACATTTCAATTTAAAAACATCCTTCTGATCGCAACGTGACCAAAACTGAACTCAACACTACAAGTGCAGTCTCACAGACATCCTGTATAACTGGAACATAACTTACCAACTTCTCTCCTCCATGTCCTGACCGTTGACTGCCCTTGAGCCAAAAGCCTTCTTCACTGCCCATGTCTACCTATGACTCCACTTTCAGAGAACGATGGACCTGGACTTCATGGTCCGTCTGCTCAACGACACTGCTTAAGGCCTTACCATTCACCATGAAACTCCTACATTGATCTAAGTTTGCAAAAATATTCCTCAGACCACTTCTCCAGTTCATCAAGATCCTGCTGCAATTTCTGATAAACTTCCTTACTGTCCACAATACCACCAATTTTAGTGTCACCTTCAAATTTACTAATCATGCCTTGTACATTCTGAAGAATATAATTGAAATAGATAATAAACAACAATGGGCCCAGCACTGACCCCTGAGACATTTCTTGTGTCACAGGCCTCCAGTTCGAGAGCATCCTTCCACTATTACCCTCTGTTTACTACCATCAAGCCAATTGAGTATCCAATTTGTCAGCTCCCTCTGGATTCCATGCGATTATAACCTTCCAGAGCAGCCTATCAAGAGTAATCTTGTCAAAGGCCTTATTGAAAACCATACAGACTATGTCGACCGCGGTGCCCTCATCAACATTCCTGGTCACTTCATCAAAGAACTCAAGCAAATTTGTGAGGAATGATCTCCCACTCACAAAGTCATGCACTCGTTCCAGTCCAAAAAAACCTATTAATAATAATTATTAATATAAAAAACAACAAACAATAGTAAATAATAGTAAGATGACATTTTCAGTGGACAACAAATTATCCATGGTTTGTAGTATTGGAACGTGCATCATTGGTGAAGGGCAGAATAGATTTTGTGGAGAAAGTGAGGACTGCAGATGCTGGAGATCAGAGCTGAAATTGTGTTGCTGGAAAAGCGCAGCAGGTCAGGCATCATCCAAGGAGCAGGAGAATCGACGTTTCGGGCATGAGCCCTTCTTCAGGGAGGGCTTCAGGATGATTGCTGAAGAAGGGCTCATGCCCGAAACTTCGATTCTCCTGCTCCTTGGTTGCTGCCTGACCTGCTGCGCTTTTCCAACAACACAGAAAAGATTTTGTACGTGTGTCACTGAACTGCGATGAAAAAAAGCAAGGGTGGCATGGTGGCTCAGTGGTTAGTACTGCTTCCTCATTGTGCCACGGATCCGCATTTGATTTCAGCCTCGGGTGACTCTCTTTTGGAGTTTGCACATTCTCCCTGTGTTTGCGTGGGTTTCCTCTGGGAGCTTCATTTTCCTTACACAATCCAAAGATGTACAGGTCAGGTGAATTGGCTACAGCCTGATGTGCATTAGTTAGGGGTAAATATAGATTGGGGGATGGGACTGGGTGGGTTGCTATTCAGAGGTTCGGTGTGGCCTTGTTGGGCCAAATGGCCTGTTTCTATACTGTAGGAAATTGAAAAAAAAAACTATTTCTTATCAAACCCTGTCTTTCCAAACGTGTGCGTATCTTATCCCTCAGAATCTTCTCAAGTAACCCACCTACTACAGATGTTAGGCTTCCCGGTTTATAGTTTGCAGATTTTTCTTTGCTTCCCTTCTTGAAAAATGGCAAAACGTTTGCTACACTTCAATATTCTATAACCTAACCTCTGGCTAATGATGATGCAAAAATATCACTCAGGTCCCCGTAGTTTCTTCTGTAGCCTCTTGCAGTATTCTTGGATGCATCTGTTTAGGACCAGGAGATTTTTCCATCTTCATACATTCTAATGCATCCAACACGTCCTCTCCTGTGATATTGACTGACCCCAAGATATCACCACGACCTTTGTTAACCTCCCAAGTCTTCATGTATTTCTCCACCTTAAAGACAGAGGAGAAAATATTCATTGAGAATCTTACACATCTCCTATGGTTCTCGACATGCATGTCCACTTTGGACCTTGTGGGGTCATATTCTCATGCAGTTATTCATTCAACTTTAATATACTTAAAGAACCTCTATGGATTCACCCTAATATTCTCAGACAATGCTGTCGTGTGCGCCCTTTTCTCCCTTCTGATTTCCTTTTTCGGTAAACTCCCGTATTCCCTGTACACCGCCAGGGATTCCCTTGATCACAGCTGCACGGACCTTAGCCACACCTCCTCTTTGCCTGTAAAAGCCTCAATATCGCCTGACATCCAGGGTTCCCTCTTCCTGCCAACCTTGCCTTTTATCCTCACGGGAACATGTAGACCTTGAACTCCAGCCATTTCACTTTTAAAGGCCTCCAAATTGCCAGAGGTCCCTTCACCTCTAAACCAACTCCTCCAACCAACCCCTACAAGCTCCTGTCTAATTCCACCAAATTCGCTTGCCCCAATTTAAAACTTGAACATGCGGGCCAGTTTTGTCCTCCATAAGTATCTTTAAACTAATAGAACTATGGCCACTGGTCCCAGCGTGCTCCCCCATTGTCACCTCAGTCACCTGTCCCGCCCTATTTATTAGAGTAGGACAAGTTTTACCTCTTCTCGAATTGCACCCTCCACATACTGCTTGAGGAAACGTTTCTGAACACACTTAATAGATACACCCCATCTCAGTTCTTAATTCTATGTAATTCTCAGTCAATGTTAGGAAAATTATAATCTCCGACTATGGCAATCCTATTGGCCCTGCAAGTCTCCCCAATCTGACTACATATTTTAATTATTCTAATTCCCCGTTTACTATTTGGGAGTCTATAGTACAACTACAAATAATATCATCATTCACTTTTTATTTCTTAGCTTCCCCCACAAATCCTCACTGGATGATCCATTAGTTATGTTATCTCTGATAACTGCTGCGGTACTCGCCTTAATCAAAAATGAAACCCCCCACACCTCCTTCCACCATCTTTGTCTCGCATGAAGCACCTGTACCTTGGTACATTAAGCTGCCAGTCCTGTCCCTCCCTTAGCCATGTTTCTGTAATGGCTATAATTTCCCAGTCCCATGCACCTATCCACGCGCTGAGTTCATCGGCCTTACCTGTCAGCCATCTTACATTGAGATAGATGCAATTTAATCCAACAGACATTCCTTGCTCCCTGTCGTGTTCCTGCCTAACCTATCTCTGCACTTTACTGTTTGTGATTACGGTATCTCCTTCCAGCCTCGCACTTGCAACCCTGCTGTTGAGGATCCCTCGCTGTCCCCCACGCCAACCAATCTAGTTGAAACACTCCCTTGTAGCACTAGCAAACCTGCCTGCCAGGATATTAGTCCCCTTCCAATTCAGGTAGAACCCGTCCTTCTTGAACAGGCCACCTCTGCCCCACAAAAGATCCGAGTGATCTAAAACTCTGATCCCTGTCTCCAGTACCAATTATTTAGCCACGCATTCCTCTGCCATGTCTGCCTGTTCTTACCCTTACTAGCACGGAACACTGTAAGTAAATCGGATATTACCACTGTCGTGGTCCTGTCTTTTACCCTTTCTCCTCGCTCTCTATAATCACTCTATAGGACCTCATCACTACTTCTTCCTGTGTTATTTGTACCAATGTACACAATAACTTCTGGCTGCTCCCCCACCCCGGTGAGAACATTCTGCAGCCGCTCTGAGACATCCTGGACCCTGGAACGTAGAAGACTATACATCATCTTGGATTCCCATTTGCAGCCACAGAATCTCTTGTCTGATCCCCTCACATATCGAGTCTGAATAATTACTTTTGAAGTTATTCGTCTCGCATAACCTTCTGACAATGGGATTTCTTCCTGAAACAGTTGGATTTGCCTGAATTGCTTTGCTTCACGCAGTGAAGTGATTCCAATGAATCATCATCAGGAATCCTCTATGAGTGGAAAAGAAGACTAGGCTTTTTTCACTCCCACACATTGCTGTGTTGAGTGGCAGGGAAACAGAAATGGAGCAATAGGCTGTTCGTTCACAGGTAGGCTACATTTTA
Source organism: Chiloscyllium punctatum (assembly GCF_047496795.1). Lineage (NCBI taxonomy): Eukaryota > Metazoa > Chordata > Chondrichthyes > Orectolobiformes > Hemiscylliidae > Chiloscyllium > Chiloscyllium punctatum. Next base: position 67,536,312 of record NC_092754.1, read on the forward strand.
CTATCTAAGTTAAATGAGTAATGTTATCAGGCCCCAAACGGGATCATGTGAGCTCTCCTTGAATATTGTCCGAACTATATGAGTCCATCATATTCTCGACTCCAGGTCAGTGCATTATTGCTGTTGTCATACACCGAATCAATTCATGAACAATAAATGGCCCTACTTGTTTTGAAGATGTGTTAATATGTGCCTGCATAATATAAACATAAGCGTTTGATGGCTTCACAATATCTGTGTTAAGATGAATATGTTTTATTTTTAAACAAATATAGAAATTGGTGGAAAAGCTCAGCCTGTTGGCATTAGATATGAAGAGAAATCAGAGTTCAATTTTTCGCTCCAATAACTTTTCGTTTGAACCTGATTTATTCTTAAATTATTTCCCCAATTTTATTCTCGCACATAAGAAGAAATGTCCATCTGGTATTCACCAACTACACTCTTCTCAAGATGTTATATGGTCAATGAAACATCTCTCATTCTCAGGTCGAACTGTTCCTTCTTCGTAACGTAATGCCTTCATCCCAAGAATGAGTAAAGAGAAAAAATCTTTGAAACGTTTCGAAAGCAATTTTGTTTTTCTCAGTTAATGCAATTATAACGACACATAATACATCAGATGTGATCTCAGCAATGCCCTGTACTGATGCAAAAAAAATCGCTAAGATCAAACACAACACCCCTTGCACGAAAGAGAATAATTCAATTTACTTCCAAATCACCAGTTGCATCTTCAGAGTAATTTGATGTGATTCATGTACTAAGACACACAGATCCCTCTGTACCACTCTGTTCTACATTCTCCTTGCATTTAAATAATTTTCTGCTGTTTTGTCTTTTCTCCAAAACAGAAAATTCCCATCACATATATGTTGTACTTTGTTTTTCTACTTAAGATTTGCTCAAAACTGTCCTCTGTCTGTATGCCATTGCTTGATGCTCTGCCACTCGCCCTGTCTGTATCCCATTGCAGTTGCTCTGCCCCTCCCTCTGTCTGTATCCCATTGCAGACGCTCTGCCATCCCCCTGTCTGTATCATATTGTAGACGGTCTGCCCTCCCCCTGTCTGTATTCCACTGTAGACGCTATGCCTTCCCCCGTCTGTATCCCATTGCAGACGCGCTGCCCTCCCCTATCTGTATCCCATTGCAGCTGTTCTGCCTTTCCCCCGTCTGTATCCCATGGCAGACGCTCTGCAGTCCCCTGTCTGTATACCACTGCAGACGCTCTGCCCTCCCCCTGTCTGAATCTCATTGCAGATGCTCTTCCCTCCCCCGTCTGTATCCCATTGGAGACGCTCTGCCCTCCCCTGTGTGTATCTCATTGGAGACGCTCTGTCTCCATTTGACATCTTATTGATTGACTATCCTGATGTATGAGCAAACTGAGCTCCATCCTCTTCATCCAACTCATTGGTGTGGATTGTAATTTGTTGATAACCTCACACAGATCCCTGAAGAATTCCACTAGTTACAGGTTGCCAAAAAAAAAATGAGTATGATCTCTTCTCTGTATTTCCTGAGGCTGTCCAAGGCACCCCTGCTCTTGCATAACAGCCTGGGATGATTATATGGCATCCTCCTGTGCTGTGTAATTTACTAAAATGATTTGAATACTTCTTTTATTCCTGTCTAACCCCATGGAGGTGCATTATGGCCTGCCCCTGCTGTATTATCACGATGCTGTCTGGCTGAATAGGATCTTTCTCTCCCTCTGTAACAGCCTTGGGTGTGAATTGACAGAACAATGGGTGAGGTAGGATCAGTAGTTGGCCATTCGTCCCCTCCAACTTGCTGCTCAGTTTAGAAACATCATGGCTGCTCTGATTGTAACTGAATCCCCCTTTCCTGTTAGTTCCCAATCAACATTGATCCTCCTGTCCATCAATGGTCAGTCAAGGACAACCTTGAATATCCTCAATGACCCAGACTTCACTGTTCTTGGGGGATGAGAACACCAGAGATCACACAATTCAAAGGAGAAAGGACCAACGTTATCTCAAATCGAAATTGGAGACTCCTTTTATATTAAAGCGTGTTAACCTCACAGCAAGTAACCTCCTTTTTTCAGAAACAACGGCACAGCAAATGGCAACAAACATATATCATTTAGTCCCTCAAACGTATCCCACAGTCCCATTGACTGTTCAGTCAAGTATTAATCAAACTTAGCTTCTACGGCACCCTTGGAAAATAATCCTGACACCTTAAGGCGACAAAACATAAGAAATTGGAATTAGGCCATTTGGCCCATCAAGTCTACTTTGCTATTTGATCCTGTCGGGTGTGTTTCTCAACACATCTTTCCCACCTTCTTACTGTAATTCTCGATCGTTGTTTTAATCTAACCTTTGTCATAAAGATATGGTTGCGTCGGTGTCTCTCTATGTATGTGTGATTGCGTGTGTGTTTCTGTGTATATCTGTTTAATGGAAGGACACAGGGTGGTGGTGAATGATTGTTTTTTGAAATGGAAGCCTGTGGGCAGCGATGATCCAGAGCCAAAATTGTTAGGTCTGCTTTTGTTTGTCATTTATATAAATGATTTAGATGAGAGTTATAGAAGGTATATTTCGCAAATTTGCGGATGACATCGAGTTTAGGTGTACAGTGGACATTGTTTGTATCTTGGTGAACAACTGAAGATTGCAAAGAGACCTTCATTAATTAAATCAATGATTCATAGAGATGTACAACAGGGAAAAAGACCGTTCAACTTCTAAATTAATCCACTCCCATCTGCCAGCATTTGGCCCATCTCCCACTAATCATAAAGCCATCCAGTTGCCTTTTAAATGCTGACATTGTTCCAGCCTCCAACAGTTTCTCAGATTACTTACAGTGTGGAAACAGGCCCTTCGGCCCAACAAGTCCACACCGACCCGCTGAAGCGTATACCACCCAGACGCATACTCCTACATTTACCCCTTCACCTAACACTATGGGCAATTTAGCATGGCCAATTCACCTAACCTGCACATTCACCTAACCGGCACATTTCCTCCAGAGCACCCGGAGGAAACCCACGCAGACTCCACACAGCGAGTCGCCTGAGGCGGGAGTTGAACCCGGGTCTCTAGCGCTGTGAGGCAGCAGTGCGAACCACTATGTCATCGTGCCGCCTCCATTCTTCCATAGTTTATTCCATAGAAGCACCACCCTCTGCAGGAAAAAAGGTTGTTCTTCATTGTCTTTCAAATATCTCTCTTCCCACCTTCAACCTATGCCTTCTAGTTTTAGACTCTCGTACCTTGGGGGGAAGGAACCTTGACCACTCATCCTATCCATGCCCTTCATAATTTTATAAACCTCTGGAAAGTTTAAATGTGACTCCAATCAAGACGGTCGGCTGTGCTTTCAGTCAACCTGGGTCTATAGTCTCAAATTCAGTCGTCGTACCTCTTCTTCTACATCAAGGCACTATTCCAAAAAAGTTTAATCAACTTGTTCAGACATATTATGGAACAGCTCTGTGGGATTTGGAACTAGAATGTTCGGCGCAGTGATAGGGATACTTCCATCATTCAGCATTAGCCCCTAAAGCTGCAACATGATGCTCCTGTGTGATTGTTCATCAGCCTGTTGTAACACGCTGTGACCCACCTCCACAGGACATGAATACACTCCACCTTCTCCAGAGATAGGGGCACTATCAGACATTCATGGTCTGGAATCGAATCCAGAGCTCCGGCGCAGAAACTTGGGCACCATCCATTAAACAAGGCTTAAATCCTGCCCAGATTTCGGGTCATATTTGAAGTGTATGGATTTATTAAATTCTGGTTAACATTACCAGATTATACAGGGGACATTTCTAATTGAAAAAAAAGTACAAGTTATTAGCCTTAACTGAAGGATGTTGAGTGCATTCTTTATGCCATTGAGATAACGAATGAACATCTTCAATTGCTTGGCTATGATTTCGGGTTTAAATGGCTATTACCAGTAGTCTGCTATATTAGGGAAAGAAATCCTGCAGACACACTCTGCACGATGAAGGATCTCGAGTAGATATCAATACTGCAGACCAGAGAGGAGAAAGGAGCACAATTCTGGGCCCAAAATACTTGTCACTATTTCAAATCTCTATCGTGTGGCAGCCCTCCTCCTAAAATCATTCATTGATACAAGGCAAATGTTTCCTTTCCAGCTTTTGCTTATCGACTCCTCCTTCCGCCTGCACAAGGCAAACCAAGCTCTGGGTCTTTGGGAAACTCAAGGCTGGTGTTTGTAAGCCTTCTGGAGAGGAGAGTGTTGTTTTAATCCGAAGGGGAGTATGAGGGGGCAGCAATATCATTCACTGGGCTGAGGTGTGGCAGATGGGCTTTAACATGGATACATGTCAGGCATTGAATTTTGATCAAACAAACAAGGGGAGGGCTTGTACAATTAATGGTGGGCTTTGGTAGTTATATAGAAAAGATGGACCCGGGGCGCAGGTATAACTCTTTGAAGTTGGTGGCGTAGGGTGTTTAAGGTTACTTCATTGATGATATCTTTGAGTTTAGAAGTTGGATGTCATGCTGAGATTGTGCAGGATATTGATAAAGCCTCCTCTGAACTACTGTGTGCAGTTCAGTTATAGGAAGGAGATTATTAAGCTGGAGATGGTTGAGAAGAGATTTACCAGGATGTTACCAGGAACACCTCATCTTCTGCCTCGGAAGCCAACAAACACACGTCATGAACATTGGCTTCATTGATTTTGAACTCTCCCCTGGCCAACTCAGATCCCAGATCCAACCCCCGTACTAACATCTGCCCTCTCGAGGAGACCTAATGTCCATCTTCTTTCCAATCATCTGCTCCACACTCCCCGCCAATCTATCACTATCACCTCCTACCTTCACTCACCTATCACTGATCTTTCCCCCAGCATCACCCCATCACCCATTTTCTCTTAGCACCTTCTCCATTCCCAGTCCTGAAGAAAGGTCCTGCCTGAAACGTTACTCTCTTGCTCCTCGGATGTTGCCTGGCTTACTGTGCTCTTCCACCGCCATGCATTACCTACACTGAATTATCCAATATCTGCAGTCCCCATTGTCTCTTAGGTACAATTCCCTTTTAACATAGCCATGTCACAGTCAGTTATAACCGCATGTAGTCTTAGGGATATTTTCTTCTCAGATCATGGATGATAAAAGTTCTCTCAATGTCTTCCTGATATTGCAGTTGCTGATCAGTATATACAGAACGTATGTTTCAATTTATAAACGGAGAAGCATGCCTATATTCTGATAATTGCTCCCATATCCAAGGTAGATTGAATGCTTAAACATGATTGATCTACCAGCCTCAACATTTGTTCCCTCAGTCACCCCCGCATATCCCATCAAGAATATGTAAATTTTAATCATAATTTTGAATTTTAATAATAAGTATTGAATTGAAATGGGTTAACGGGAGGTATTTGTTCAGCGACTGTGATTGATGTCAGTCTCCGTGCATCCTAAATTTGTCACTGGAGAGCTTTCCTCTTCTATTAATTAGGGACTCGGTTCAATTGGTTATCCCATAGTATCAGCGGGAGCATCACCGACAGCACTAACAGACATCAGCAGACCTAGAGAGATGGGGAGGAGAGATCAGAATCTGAGAACATTCGACTGAAATGTTCCAGCAATGGACAGGAGTTTATCCAACGGTCTTTAACGTCTCTCTCGGCCTTGGAGCTCATTAGTTTTGCGGATCTCTGAGGTACTGATGGTTATTCAAGTTGGTTACTATTCCATCCTCGCTAAGTTGGTGTTCCTGGTAATTTATACTATCTGTCCATTAAGCCAGGTTGGACTGAATTGCGGCACGTATTACTTAAAATTTAGAAAGGTGGATGTCAACATTTTCAATTCCAATGAAATATTCCATTCCTCACAAATTGTATCGAGCAAATTACTCATGACAAATTGTTCACCAAATTGTGAGGAGAACCAGACTGTTCTCAAACTCCATAATCCTTTTAGCCCTGCATAGATCTACATTTCTATATCCTCCCACTCACTAATCCTGTCCAATACCACCATCATGATATCTCCGACTCCTCCCCTGCCTCAGTTCATCTTCTGAATAAACCATCAACTGTGCCTTTGTTAAATCTGGATACAATTTATCAAGTCCCTTGTAACAACATGTCAATTACAGAATAATTGCTCTTGAGTATGTTGAACTTGTTTACTGCACAGATTCTGTCAGACGAGCAGACACTGCATGCTGCTTAAATCATTGACACATAATCTATAGGCACAGAATAATAATCTGTTGATATCTCATGAACGAAATTGATGTAATTGAACTGAAACTATCATCATTTGTGAGAAAAGGCACACCTGTTTGCTTCATGTCCTTCAGAGAAGTCAAGTCGTTATCCTTCCACAGTCATGTCTGGGCAAACCCACAGCAATGTGTTTTACTCTTGACTGTCCTGTGGAACAGCTGAACCAGTCACTCAGTTCAAGCTCAGCATAACATGCTGCTTGACCATGGCTGCACACATCCTGTGACAGAAGAACAAAAGTAAAGTTAGCTCCCTTCTTCTGCCTGTTTTCCTTATTTCTACACTTCATTTCCATTCGGGTAGATGACCATTCCCTATTTCAAGTGCAATCTTTCTGACTGAGTCTCGCCCCAAGAGTGATGTTCATCTCCACGGGCACCTCTGGTGCTGACTTTACTGATGCTGACATACAGATGTAAGGAACTTTTAAATTCCACAACAGTGGCAGTACATAGAGAAGGAATGCGTTTTATGTCATAATAAAGATACGGAGACCAATAAGTGAGGGAAAGGAATTATTGTGATCATCACTGAGAGTTTAGTTGAGGCAGTATTTGGTATATTATGGACAATTTTTTCTCCTTTAAAAGAAATTATCTCATTACAGTAGAAGCTGTGTAAAGGAATTTCACGAGACTAATCCCTGGGCTGATTATAAAAGGGGAGTGAGTGAAGGTCAATTCGTAGCACAGTCAGAGAATAAGAGGTCATTGCATTGAAACTTGAAATAGATGGACAATCACTCGTTATGTTCTACACAGACACTAAGAAGGTGATAAATTCCATGGCTTGTATTTTTATTTTTACTCGGGCTGCTTGATTCTGGGTATTTAAGTGCCTCTGAGGATAAAATCTTCAGTCAAATCCTGCCTTGATATCAGTGTCAATCCCTCTTACCTGACCAGGTCATTTAAACACTTTTGTCAATGTTAATACGTGATGGTGTCTGTGTGGAGAGTATTTTCTTCTCATAGAGGGTAGTGAATGTCAGGAATTCTCAGGTCTGGAAAGTTAGGGGAGCGATATCACTCCAAGTAGTTAAAGAGGAGGTAGATGGATTTTTGACCTGTCAGAGGGCTGAGGGGCGTGAAGAATATGCGCATTAAGGAAGAGTTAACGCTAACCGTAGGTCAGCCACGATAGCATACAATGGCGTGAGCATCGGAATTACCTATTCCTGTTTCTTATGTTCTCATATTTTTTCGTTGAAAAGTTAATGGTTTTAATTTTCCTGGAAATGTTGTTAGTGAATGTTGAGGACAGTGAGAGAAAAGAATTTTGTGAAGCATCTCTGGGAGAGGTATGGGCCCGATATTCACATGAATCTGGGTCTACAACATGACCAACAAATGAAACACCACTTGCAGAGAGGAGACACTGTTTAAAGAGGTGGGAGAACACTTTCATACACAGCTTGGATTTCCCATCACATTTTCCAACCCACAGCAAACCACACAGTGTTGAGGGACTGAATGATATCCTGTAATACTGCGAACCAGGTATTTGGAGCAAGTGGTCTCCATCTGCTCCTATACAAGTTGTTTGAAGGACTGATTCTAACATCGGAACAGAGAATGAGGAGCAGGAGTGGGTCATTCGACACTTTGTCATTGCTCGACTAGATAATAAGATCATGGCTGATCTGATTGTGGTCTGCGCAGCACTTTTCATTCTGTCCACAATTTTCCTCCATTCACATGTCTGTCAAATGTTGCAAAACAGAACTTTGAATAAATGCAAGCATCCAGGCACAATACTAGGGAACTGCACAAAGTCAAAGTACACAGGCAGCACAATTCTGGAAGGCAACAGACATTTATCTATCAGTCATGTTCCCATCCAATTAATTCTGCAGTTTATCATTTTAGATTTGTTCATGGATTGTGGGTGTAGTTGATACGCCAACATTTATGGACCATGTCTAATTACGCTGGAAGTGGTGGTGTTGAGCTGCCATCTTGAGCTGAAACCTCTGGGGAAGAGAATTCCCATTTGAACAGCCCATGCAAATTTCTCATTTCTGCTCCGACAAATGTTGGAGGGTCACTGTGTCCTTTTCCAGCCCCACTTCTCCACTGGTTACAACAGGTTTGAAGTGTAACCTAGCCCAGTCTCTCGAAAAATGTGAGACACAGAGTCACACTAGTACAGACACATACACAATCGCACTGTCTGAAGACTAAACAGAATAGGAAAAGGTTTCCAGAGTTTCATAGTAGGTGAACCCATTTCAAATGGAAAAGAAATGATGCGTCCCAACTGATAGTCTGTCTCCGACGTTATTCTACTCAAACAAGCTGCTGGTATGAGACTTCTTCCTGGAATAGTTGTATTTCCTTTCCTTCAAGCAGTGGAGCGATTCCCATGAATCCCCAATAGGAATGCTCCAAGTTTGGTGAAGATGACTCAGGGATTTTTTACTCTCACATTTTGCTGTGAGAAGGGACAAAGTGAGAGAGAGGGGGCAATAGACTGTGGCTTACGACCATAAGATCATCGGATATAGGAACAGAAATTAGACCATTCAGCCCATCGAGTCTGATCCACTATTCAATTATGGCTGACAAGTTTTTCAAAACCATTCTCCTGCTTTCTCTCTGTAACCCTTGATCCCTTTGATACTCAAGAAGCTAACTACCTCTATCTTAATTATACACAATTACCTGACCTCCACTGCCTTCTGTGAAAATGAATTCCATAGATTCTTCACTCTCTGGCTGAAGACGTTTCTGCTTACCTCCGTTCTTAAATGATTTCCCTTTCCTCTAAGGTTGTATTATTGGGTCCTAGAGTCTCCGACCAATGGAAGTCTTCCCACCATCCGCACTGTCCAGGCCATTTAGTATTCTGTATGTTTCAATTAGATCCCCCCACATCCCTCTGAACCCCATCAAGAACAGACCCAGAGTCTTCAAACGTTCTCATACGTTAAGCTTTTCATTCCAGAGACCATTCCCGTGTATCTCCTGTGAACCCATTCCAAGGTTAGCACATCCTTCCTGAGTTGTGGAGATGAAAACAGCACACAATACTCCAAATATGGTCTGACAAGAGCCTTATAGAGCGTCAGAAGTACATCCCTGCTTTTATATTCAAATCCTTTCCAAATAAATTCCATCACTGCATTTGCCTTCCTAATTACTGACTCAATCTGCAAGTTTACATTGAGAGAATTCTGGAGTAGAACTCCCAGGTCCCTTTGCACTTCAGACATCTGAATTTTCTCGGTAGTCTGTGTTTTTATTCTTCCTAACAAAGTGCATGTTCCCACAATTCCCCACTTTGTACTCCATCTGCCATTTCTTTGCTCATATTCCTAACCTATCCAAATCCTTTGTGAGCCTCCCTGCCTATTCGCCGTTACCTGTCCCGATACCTATTTTTGTTTCATCTTCAAACGTAGATAGAATGCCTTCAGCTCCTTCATCTGGATCGTTAATGTATAAAGTGAAAAATTGTGGTCCCAATACTGAACTTTAAGGAACGCCACTTGTCACCGACTGTCAACCTGAGAGGGACACGTTTATCGATATTCTTTGCTTCCTGCCAGACACCCAAACTTCTATCCATGCTAGCATCTTGCCTCTAACACCACGGGCCCTTGCCCTACTCAGTAGCCTCCTGTCGGCACATTGTCAAAGATCTTCTGGATGTCCAGGTGGATGACATCCATTGGCTCTCCTTGTTCTTAGCTGATCATTACGTCCTCAAGGTTTTCTAGCCGATTTTCCAGGCATGACCTGCCCTTGATGAAACCATGGTAACTTTGTCCTACTTTACCATCCACATCCAAGTATTCATAAATCTCTTCCTTCACAATGGAATCCAGGATCTTACGTACAGCCAGGTTTAGATTAATCAGTCTGTAATTTTCCGTTTTTTGCTTTACTTTTTTAAACGGGGGTATCACGTTAGCGATTTTCCAGTCCTCTGGGAATCTCCCTGATTCTAGAGATTCCTGAAAGATTACCAGCAACGCCTCCCCTGTCCCATCAGCTATCTACCTTAAAAATCTGGACTGGAGTCCATCTGGTCCAGGTGATTTACTTACCTTTCGACCATTCAGTTTTCCCAGCACCTTTTCCTAGGTGATGCCCACCTCACTCAGGACTGTCCACTAAGTCTTTTCAATGTTTGGGATATTACTCGTGTTTTCAACCGTGAAGACTGACACCAAGTAGTTTTCCAGCTCCTCAGCCATTTACTTGTTCCACATTACTATCTGTCCTGCGTCAATTTCTAGCAATCAGATGCCCATTTTTGCCTCTCGTTTGCCCTTTATGTATTGAAAGAAGCTCTTACAGTCTTTCTTTACATGACTGGCTTGCTTACCTCATATTTAACTTTCTCACTCCTTATATCTTTTTTTTGCTCTCTGTTGGTCTTTGCAAGTGTTACGACATTGGAGTGAACGCCTCTGTTAATTAAACCAAACACCCAGGAAAGCTCACCTCACCTCGTCATCTATTAGAATATGAGTGACAGAGAACTCCCAAATTCCACTATTTAAAGAAAATAACGCCAATTTATTTTTAACTGTAAAAGTGATCATTACGCCACAACTATTTACAACTTTAACCAACCCAACCCCCACATCTGCCCCCAAATCTCTAACAATACGCTGTTTCAATAAGACACTTATGAAGATTACATCAACTTAATTTCAAAACCACACATCCACTGCCGTCCTCTGTGATGTTACTCTCCTGGCTGCTGAATTCCCTGGGTCGTCGTATTTCTGTTTACTGTGAATAGGTTTAATATGAAAAAATACATGTGATTAGTGAGTATTTCCTAATTTCTTGCGAAGCAACATAGTTGATCCCCAGGCTTCTTTCATCTCGATGGCATCTGCTCTCCCTAATTTTCAAAATGTTCGCATTTTTATGTCCCCAGCATCCAATTGTCTCACTGGTTCTTTGTTGGCAAAACAATAAATTCAATCTCGATTTGCTTTCAGTGACAGAGAGAGTGAAGGAAAGAGAGTGTTGCATGCAAAGGTGAGAGTGGTGTAGCAAGAGCCATGTTCGGGGGTAGTTGCTGTAACAGATATACAGAGAGTGTGAGGGAATGGAGAGAATAAGGAGGCATTTGTCCTGGCCGAGCGGGGAAGGTTATTGTTGCTTCTCCTGTATCGATGTGCATTTCTTCAAATCATCTCAGCATCGGGGTGAGCCTCCCCAATGTCTTGTCCACGTCTATCACTAATAACACCACAGGGAACATCCCACAGCTTCTTCAGAATCAGTTTGTATGGATCTTGCAAACGACAAGGAGGAACACACATTGGTGCCTTACATAACTAAACCAAAACTGTTGTGCAACTTTGTGCATCCGATTCTCTGGAAATTACATAGAACATAGAACATAGAACAGTACAGCACAGAACAGGCCCTTCAGCCCACGATGTTGTGCCGACCACTGATCCTCATGTAGGCACCCTCAAATTTCTGTGACCACATGCATGTCCAGGAGTCTCTTAAATGTCCCCAATGACCCTACCTCCACAACAGCTGCTGGCAACGCATTCCATGCTCTCAAAACTCTGTTAAAGAACCCGCCTCTGACATCCCTCCTATACTTTCCTCCAACCAGCTGAAAATTATGACCCCTCGTTTTAGTCATTTCTGCCCTGGGAAATAATCTCTGGCTATCGTCTATATCTATGCCTCTCATTATCTTGTAGAAATTAGATATGCAAATATAGTGGGTGCTGCAGTAATACTGGATGATCTAAAATTGCATCTAAACTGCGTTAACTAAATGATTGCTAATACTGTGAAAAATACATTTCATAAGTGTATATGAGGTAGGTTGAAGAGTATGTTCTGGACCAAAGTAGAGAGCAGGTTATTTTGGGCGTGGTATTGAGTGGTCAGAAGGATTAATTCCTTACCGTGCTCTGAGGTAGCTATTGTGCAATCGTGACATTAATATGTTGCATTTTACATGGCGCCTGAAAGCAATATAGAATGTTTGAACATTCCACTCAAATATCATGGAAACCCGAAGGCCAGAGGGTCAAGTGAATTGGAAAAATACAATATGACATTTAGTGTGAGACAAACACTGGTTGTTAGTGATAGAAATACTGTAAAGTCTGAAAAATACGTACATATCATTAAGTTACAAACACCAAAGAAAAGGAAAGGGACTCATTAATCGTGTACATAAGAAATTAATGATTGCATTATATCTAAGGAAGCAGCTTCAGAAGAATTCTAGGTATTGTGGAAACCTGATCATGCAGAGAGATTTACTTTTCTGAAAATAAGGACTGAGAAAGTGTTAACGAAATCAAAAAGAACATGAATACAAACAAACAGGAAACACACAGGCTGCTTACATCTACGATCCATGTACCAAAGAAAACGAAAGTAAGGCCAAATGTGGAAATTTGTAAGGTTTAGGAGAATTTATTGTGGGGAACAAGGAAATGGCAGAGAAACTAACCAGCTGCTTTGCATCTGTCTTCATTAGATTAGATTAGATTAGATTAGATTACCGACAGTGTGGAAACAGGCCCTTCGGCCCAACAAGTCCACACCGCCCCGCCGAAGTGTAACCCACCCATACCCCTACATCTACATCTACATCTACCCCTTACCTACACTACGGGCAATTTACCCTGGCCAATTCACCTGACCTGCACATCTTTGGACTGTGGGAGGAAACCGGAGCACCCGGAGGAAACCCACGCAGACACGGGGAGAACGTGCAAACTCCACACAGTCAGTCGCCTGAGGCGGAAAAGTGCCATGAAACCTCCGTGTAAAGTGATCACATGGGACTTGTAGAACTAAAGACATAAAGTCCATTCATATCAGCAACAAGGTAGTACTTGAAAATGGAGCTAGATTGATCATTGCTAAGTATGATGGGCCAGATATACTTCATATCAAAATGTCAGAAATAAAACAGCATATTAATTGAACTGTCCATGACTGTGTTTTATTTTCTTGCAGATCCTTCAAAGGCCATAGACATTGTAGATAACTGAAAGGTAGTAAACATGATCCATCTATGTACACAGGGAAGAAGAGATCATGTGGAGGACTGCAGACCAATTAATTTGACATATGTAGGGAAAGAGTTGGAATCCATTATATAAGAAGTGATATTGGGTACTTAGAAATGAACAGCAAAATTGCAGAGAATCACAACGCATTTCTGACAGAGAAATCATGCCCGACAAACTTCGGAATTATTTGTAGTTGTTTCCTGCAGCATAGACCACGGACAACCAGTGGAAGTAGTGTATTTGGATTTTCAGAAGTCTGGGCAGGAAAAATGTCTGGCTGTAACAGCTGCTCCTTTTTTGAGGTATTTTAGGTGTTGGAGGTGATTTCCTCGAATACCAGAAGCAGCAATTACTGATTTGTAAGCTCTTGCATTGTTTTGGAACTTTGGGGAAAAAAGAAGTCAAAGAAACAGCAGATTTAAGAGGGAAAAGAACGGATAAAGGAAGCACATGGTGAGGGGAAGAAACTGACAGGACAGCGTACCTGCACAGTTACTGCCTTTGCTGTTTTAATTCATGTATCTCGAGATATCGGAGTGCGTCTCGGAAAATTAACAAACAGTGAAATTTACAACTGGTTTGGAGGAACTGTTTGAGCAAAGTTCCCAGCCAGATAGTGGATTGTTTTAAATGTGTCCTACAGAAAGTCTGCAGAAGTGAGTAGAGTGGGTTATTCCTTAATTATATAGTTTTGAGATATGTATGTTGATTAATCTTAAAATATAAGCCATAAATAATAATATAACCTTGGGCAGTGTTTTGTAGAGGAATAAGACAGTTTTCTTTTTCTGGATCTGTAGATTGTGAAGGAGCACAAATGGCCTTAGTAGAATCATATGCGCTTTTTGTCAGATGTGGGAATTTAAAAAGGATATAAGGGTTTCTGCGGATTATATCTGCAATAAATGCTTCTGGTTGCGAATCCTATCAGATCGAATGGATCGGTTAGAGAGACAGTTTAAGACAATGAAGAATTGGTAACAGCAACAGTATGTGATGGATGGCATTTATAGGAAGGGGGGAAGTCTCAGATACAGTTACATAGATGGGTTAACTCCAGGAAAGGCAAGATAATGAAGTAGCTAGTACAGGAGTCTTCTGGGGCTGTCTCCATTTCAAACAAATATGCTGTTTTGGAAAATGTAGCGGGTGATGGATTCACACAGGAACGTAGCACAAACAGGCAAGTTTGGGGTATGGAGACTAGCTGTAATGCAACAAGGGATACATCGGATTCCACGAGGTCAATTGGGTTAGGGGATTCGCTAGTCTGAGGTACAGACAGACGGTTCTGTGGACAGTAGCGAAATAAGCAGATTGGTATGTTGCTTCCCTTGTGCCAGGATCAAGGATGTCTCAGAAAGGGTGCAGAATGTTCTCACGGGGGAGAGGGGCCACAAGAGGTCATTGTCCAAATTGGAACCAACGACATAGGAAGGGAAAAGTTTGAGTTATGGACGGAGATTGCAGGGTGTGAGGCAGAAATTTAAAAAGGAGGTTCACGAGAGTAGTATTATCTGGATTACTCCCGGCACTACGAGCTAGTGAGGACAGGAATAGAGGGATAGAGCAGATGAATGCATGGCTATGGAGCTGGTGTATGGGAGAAGTATTCACATTTTTGGATCACTGGAATCTCTTTTGGGGTAGATGGAACCTGTACCAGAAGGACGGATTGCACCTAAATTGGAAGGGGACGAATATACTGGCAGGGAGATTTGCTAGAGCTGCTCGGGAGGATTCAAACTAGTAAAGCAGGGGGTGGGTGCTGGGGGCAAGGACATAGTGAGGAAATAGATCAATCTGAGATTGGTACAAGTGAGAACAGAAAAACAGAAACGAGTCACACAGTCAGGGCATGCAGGGACAAGGTAGTACTAATAAAGTAAACTGCATTTATTTCAAAGCAAAGGGGCCGATCAGGGAAGGCAAATGAAATCAGGGCATGGTTAGAACATGGGACTGGGATATCATAGCAATTACAGAACCATGGCTCAGGGATGGGCAGGACTGGCAGCTAAATGTTCCACGATAAAATTGCGACAGGAAAGATAGAAAGGGAGGCAGGACAGGAGGGGGTGGAGTGTTTTTGATTAGGGATAGCATTACAGCTGTATTGAGGGAGGATATTCCTGGAAATACATCCAGGGAAGTTATTTGGTAGAACTGAGAAATAAGAACGGGATGATCACCTTATTGGGATTGTCTTATAGACTCCCTAATAGTCAGAGAGAAAATGAGAAACAAACTTGCAAGGTGATCTCAGCTATATGTAAGAAAGTAGGGTGATTATGGTAGGAGATTTTAACTTTCCAAACATAGACTGGGACTGCCATAGCGTTAAGAGTCTATATGGAGAGGAGGTTATTAAGTGTGTACAAGACAATTTTCTGATTCAGTATGTGGATGAACCTACTAGAGAAGGTGCAAAACTTAACCCACTCTGGGGAAATAAGGCAGGGCAGGTGACTGAGGTGACAGTGGAGGTGCACTTTGGGGCCAGCTACCATAATTCTATTAGATTTATAATAATTATGGAAAAGGATAGACCAGATATTAAAGTTGAAGTTCTCAATTGGAGGAAGGCCAATTTTGACAGTATTTGGCAAGAACTTTCAAAACCTGATTCGGGGCAGATGTTCACAGGTAAACGGATGGTTGGAAAATGGAAAGCCTTCAGAAATGAGATAACAAGAATCCAGAGAAAGTATATTCCTGTTCGGATGAAAAGAAAGGCTGGTAGTATAGGGATTGCTGGCTAACTAAATGGTTTGATTACTAAAAAGAAGGAACATATGTCAGGTATAGACAGGATAGATCGAGCGAATCCTTAGAAGAGTATAAAGGCAGTAGGAGCATACTTAAGAGGGAAATCAGGAGGGCAAAACGCGGACGTGAGATAGCTTTAGCAAGTTGAATTAAGGAGACTCCAAAGGGCTTTTACAAATACATTAAGAACAAAATCATAACTCGGGAGAGAATAGAGCCCCTCAAAGATCAGCAAGGTAGCCCTTGTGTGGAGCTGCAGGAAATGGGTGAGATACTAAACGAGTATTTTGCATCAGTATTTACTGCGGAAACGGATATGGAAGATATAGAATGTCAGTAAATAGATGGTTACACGTTGAAAAATGCCCATATTACAGAGGAGGAAGTGTTGGGTGTCTTGAAACGTGTAAAGGTGGATACATCCCCAGGACTCCAACAGGTGTACCATGGAACTCTGTGGGAAGCTAGAGAAGTGATTGCTGGGCTTCTTGCTGAGACATTTGTACCATTGATAGTCACAGGAGAGGGGCCAGAAGACTGGAGTTTGGCAAACGTGGTGCCACTGTTTAAGAAGGGTGTTACGAGCAAACCATGGAACTATAGGCCAGTGAGCCTGAAGTCGGTGGTGAGCAAGTTGTTGAAGGGAATCCTGAAGGACAGGATGTAGATGCATTTGGAAAGATAAGGACTGATTAGGGATAGTCAACATGGCTTTGTGCGTGGGAAATCATATCTCACGATCTTGATTGAGTTTTGTGAAGAAGTAACGAAGAGGGCAGAGCGGTGGATGCGATCTATATGGACTTCAGTAACGCATTCAACAAGATTCTCCATGGGAGACTGGTTAGCAAGTTTAGATCTCACGGATTACAGGGACATCCAGCCATTTGGATACAGAACTGGCTCAAAGATTGAAGACAGAGGGTGGAGGTGGAGGGTTGATTTTCAGACTGGAGGCCTGTGACCAGTGGAGTACCACAAGGATCAGTGCTGGTTCCTCTACTTTTTATCATTTACACAAATGATTTGGATGCAAGCATAAGAGGTATCGTTAGTAAGTTTGCAGATGACAACAAAATTGGAGGTGTAGTGGACAGCGAAGAAGGTTTCCTCAGAGTACAACAAGATCTTGATCAGATGGGCCAATGTGCTGAGAAGTGGCAGATGGAGTTTAATTCAAATAAATGAGAAGCGCTGCATTATGGGAAAGCAAAGTTTAGCAGGAGTTATACACTTAATGGAAAGGTCCTGGGGAGTGTTGACGAACAAAGAGACCTTAGAGTGCAGGTTCATGGGTCCTTGAAAGTGGAGTCGCAGGTAGATATGATTGTTCAGGTGGTGTTTGGTGTGCTTTCCTTTATTGGTTAGAGTATTGAGTATTGGAGTTGGGAGATCATGTTGCGGCTATACGGGACACTGGTTAGGCCACTGTTGGAATATTGCATGGATTTCTGGTCTCCTTCCTATCAGAAATATGTTGTCAAAATTGAAAGAGTTCAGGAAAGATTTACAAGGATGTTGACAGAGGTGGAGGATTTGAGGGAAAAGGAGAGGCTGTCCAGGCTGGAGCTGTTTTCCCTTGAGCGTTGGAGGCTGAGGGGTGACCTTCTAGAGATGTAAAAAACTGTGAAGGGCATGGAGAGGATAAATGGATAAAGTATTTTCCCTGGCGTCGGGGAGTCCAGAACTAAAGGGCATAGGTTTAGGGTGAGAGGAGAAAGATGTTGGATGGCACAATGGTTAGCAATGCTGCCTCTCAACGCCAGAGACTCGGGTTCAATTGCTGCCTCAGGCTGTGTGGACTCTCTGTGTGGAGTTTGTGTGGACTCCCTATGTCTGCGTGGGTTTTCCCCACAATCCAAAAATGTGCAGGCTAGGTGAATTGGCTATGCTAAATTTCCCATAGTGTGAGATTAAAGGGTAAAAGTAGGGGGATGGGTCTGGGTGGGTTGCGCTTTGCCAGGTCAGTGTGGACTTCTTTCCACACTTTAAAAAATCTAAACGTAAAAGAGATCTAAGGGGCAACTTTTTCACACAGACGGTGGTACATGTATGGAATGAGCTGCCAGAGGATGTGGTGGAGGTTGGTACAATTGCAGCATTTATATGGCATATGGATGGTTATACGAATAGGAAGGGTTTGGAGGGATATGGGCCAGGTGCGGGCAGGTGGGACTAGATTGGGTTGGGATATCTGCTAGACATGGACGGGTTGGACTGAAGGGTATGTTTCCATGCTGTACATCTCAATGCCTCTATAACTCGCACAGTGAGTTTGTAAATGCAATTTGTGTGAATGGTATTTGGAGGAATACATGTAATTGGTAGGTTGAAGTTAGGTTGGAGTTTGTTTAAAGGGATTGTAATATATAGGTAAAGACATCATGAAGCAGTTGCATAGAGTGTTGGTGAGAGTGTACCTGAGGTATTGATGCAGTGTTGGTGACCTAATCTAAGAAAGAGCACACTGATCACAGAGGACGTGCAATGGACATTCTCCAGATTAATTCCTGAGATGACAAGATTTTCTGAAGGGAAGAGTTGTCTTGCGACCTCTCTAGTTTCAAAGCATGAGAGGTGATTGCAGTGAGATTTCAAAAACCTATGATACATGTGATGAGGTGGAAATAAACAGGATGTTTCTCGAGCTGTCTACTCTATATTTAAGGCAAATAATGACAGGATAAGGGATATGCCATTTAAGACCGTAATAAGGAGGAAATCCTTCCCTCGGAGGGGACTGACTAACACAGGGGCATGGAAGCCTGTTAGCAGGGCAAGATTAAGGAGAATCACCAGATATTCTACACGTATATCAAGTGGAACAGAACAACCAGGAACATGTAGGGCCTATTAGTGACTTGCCAAGTTGCATCCCAACTCAACTTCATGGTAGAAGGGTGTTTGTGTGACTGGAGCCCAATTTCCCCTGGTGTACCGCAGAGATCAATGCTGCGTCCCTTATTATTTGTGGTATTCATAAGTGATGTCAATGTGAAGTGGGTAGGGGGAGTGTGATAAGTAAGTTGGACACAAGTATTTGCCGGTGGTTGGCAGTGAGGAGGAAGGCCTTATGTTACAGGAAGATACAGATAGAATGGTCAGATGGACAGAACAATGGCAAATGGAATGTAACCCTGATACATATGAGGTAATCCACTTTGGAAGAAGGAACCAGACAGGGGAGGACTCAAAGAATGGCACCACACTAGGAAGCTCAGAGCGTGCTTCTCCACACACCCCTGAATGTGACTGGATATGATAATTGATGAGTTCAGCATGACTGTAGATAAAGCCTTTATTCATTGACCCAAAGATTATACGAGTTTTATATAGCACTTTGGTAAGGCGAAATGAGATATTTTTCTGGGAGCCACATTACAGGAAGGATGTGATTGTACTGGATGAGGTGCAGAAGAGATTCACCAGGATGTTCCCTGGGATGGACCATATGAGCTGTGGAGAGAGGCTAGGTAAGCTCGAGTTATTTATTTTGGAGCAGAGGAAGTTGAGCGGATAAATAATTCAGGTTTAAGATTACAAGGGGCATGGACAGGGTGAATAGAAACAGCTGTTCTTTTTAGTCAAAGTTTCAGCTTCCTTTCAGTCTGAATCCAGGGAATGGAGAATGGAGAACAGCGAAACATGACACAACTACTTCACTTCTGTCTTCACAGAAAAAGACATAAACAAAGCCTTCCCAGCAATAGGAGAAATCTGAGTCTGATGAGAAAATGATGTAGAATGAAACTCGTAAATAAACTAATTTGGAGAAATTATTGGAACTGAAAATAATGGGCATAGAAAAAAAAATCAACACACATTGATTAAATGGGAAACATATTTGAGAAACTGACAGGGAGATTAATTACAGAAAACACAATAGAGGCACTGAACTTGGATTTTCAGCAAGAATTTTAATAGAGTCGAAAGCCTAGTGCGCAAAGTAAAATCACATGGGACAGGGGGTAATATATGAACATGGTGTTAAAATGGGAGTGTTGACAGGAAACAATGAGTAGGAATAAATGGATGGTTTTCACTTTGGAAGGCTCATGAGGTATCGCAATGATTGGTGCTGGGGCGCCAGATATTCACAATACATCTCAAAAATCTCGTTGAGAGAATCAAATGCAAAATTTCCAAGTCTGCTGACGTAACTAGGATTTTGAAAAGTGAGGAGAATGTGTAAACAACTTCAAGGTGATTGAAACAAATGGAGTGAATGATTAAATATGTGGCAGATAAAGAGCAGTGTGGATAGATGTGATGTTGTCTACTTTGTTGGGAAACACTAAAATTCCAGCCAACCATCGGAAAAGGGAGTGGTTGAGAAATGTCGATCTATAAAGGGAACTGCACTTTTCTTCTGTTATTGTTTGGACAGACATCTGAGTTCCATGCAGGGCAGTGGGTTCTGAAGACAGAAGCCAATACAGGGAATACATTGGCACACAGACCAGTTTACACAGGCCCAGCATGTGGGGAGCTGTAACATTGAAAAGGATCTGGGATCTCCCTGTACACCAGTCACTGAAAGCAATATTGCAGGAGCAGAAAGCAGTCAGGAAGATAAATGGGGTGTTGACCCTCATTTCAGGGGGACTTGAGTCCATGAGTAAGGGTGTCTCAGTGCAGCTGTACAGGCCCTTGGTGAGACCTCAACTCGAACATTGTGCAGTATTGTGTGCAGTTTTGGTCTCTGGACCAAATAAAGGACAAACCTGACATTGAGGGAGTGCAGCGAAGGATGACCAGACTGGTCTCTGGAATGATAGAATTTTTGTGGAGCAGAGTTTGGGGCGACTGAGCCTGTATTCCATGGGGTTTAGGAAAATGAGTGGAGATCTCAGTGAGATATATAAAACACTGACAGGGTTAGGTAGATTGGAAGCAGTGATGATAATTCTCTTGGTTGGGACGTCTAAACCAAGGGGCCACAGTATTAGGTACAGACAGGTCACATTGCATTTCAATATGAATAAATGTCTGCACTCAGAGACTGGTGAACCTGGGAATTCTCTCTCACATAAGGCTGTGGAACGCAAGGCACTAAAGACTAATAAGGATGTCTAGACACGGAAAGGATGGGAAAAGAGAGCAGTAGTATGGTGTAGAAATAAAGGGTCAGCCATCATTATATTGAATTGGATAGCAAACTCGACAGACCAAAGGGACTACCGCAGTTCCTATTTTATATTTTCACAAGGTTAATCACATTAAGGGATGTGTACAGTGTGTGGGGAAAGTGCATTGAGGAGATGTTCAGACATTAACTAGAATGGGGCAGGCTCAATGTGCAGTATGGCCTATTACATTCCCGATGTTTCTGTGCGGTTTCTGGGAAAGCTCTGTAAATGTTGGCACAAGCTCGCAGATGTTAGGAAGGAGGTCTCTGCAGGGTCAACAGGATTGTGTTTCCCGTTCCCTTTTCCATACTGAGGCTTGGGCTGGGTGTTCTGTCCGGTTTTATGCTTTCAGACCTTAGAGCGGTTTGATCCAATAGAGTGTCTTGCTTGGCCTTTTCAGAGACCATTGAAGAGTTTATCACATGTCTGTGTGTCTGGAGTCACTTTTAGGACATACCAGGAAAGCACAGGAGACTCACTTCCTGAAAGTGACAAGTGGTGGGCTTGTTAGTGGGTGAACATTTTGGTGATGGTGACCACAATTCTGTGACTTTCACCTTGGTTATGGAGAGAGATAGGTGCGCACAACAAGGAAGTTTTTACAATTGGGGGAAGGGAAATTACGATGCTGTAAGATAGGATTTGAGGAGCATACGTTGGGAGCATAGGCTGTCAGGGAAGGATGTGGTGGAAATGTGGAACTTTTTCAAGGAGCAGATACGACGTGTCCTTGATCTGTATGTACCGATCAGGCAGGAAAGAAATGGTCGTGTGAGGGAGCCTTGGTTGACGAGGGAGGTTGAATGTCTAGTAAGGAGGAAGAAGGAGGCTTACATAAGGTTGAGGAAACAGGTTTCAGACAGAGCAGTGGAGGGATACAGGATAGCCAGAAGGGACCTGAAGAAAGGGAATAGGAGAGCTAAGAGAGGGCATGAAAAATCCTTGGCGGATAGGATCAAGGATAACCCCAAGGCATTCTATGCGTATGTGAGAAACCTGAGAATGACGAGAACGAGGGTAGGTCCGATCAAGGACAGTGGTAGGAGACTGTGTATTGTGTCGGAAGAGATAGGAGAGGTCTTGAACAAGTACTTCTCTTCAGTATTTACGAACGAGAGGGACCGTATTGTTGAAGAGGAGAGTGTGAAACGGACTGATAAGCTAGAAGAGATACCTGTTAGGAAGGAAGATGTGTTGGACATTTTGAACAACTTGAGGATAGACAAGTCCCCCGGGCCTGACGGGATATATCCTAGGATTATGTGGGAAGCAAGAGAGGAAATTGCAGTACCGTTGGCAATGATCTTCTCGTCCTCACTGGCAACGGGGGTGGTCGCAGGGGACTGGAGAGTAGCGAATGTTGTGCCCCTGTTCAAAAAAGGGAATAGGGATAACCCCGGGAATTACAGGCCAGTTAGTCTTACTTCTGTGGTAGGCAAAGTAATGGAAAGGGTACTGAGGGATAGGATTTACGAGTATCTGGAAAGACACTGCTTGATTAGGGACAGCCAGCACGCATTTGTGAAGGGTAGGTCTTGCCTTACAAGTCTTATTGAATATTTCGAGGAGGTGACCAAGCATGTGGATGAGGGTAGAGCAGTGGATGTAGTGTACATGGATTTTAGTAAGGCATTTGATAAGGTTCCCCATGGTAGGCTTATGCGGAAAGTCAGGAGGCATGGGATAGAGGGAAATTTGGCCAATTGGATAGAAAACTGGCTAACCGCTCGAAGTCAGAGAGTGGTGGTAGATGGTAAGTATTCAGCATGGAGCCCAGTTACAAGTAGAGTTCCGCAGGGATCAGTTCTGGGTCCTCTGCTGTTTGTAATTTTTATTAATGACTTAGATGAGGGAGTCGAAGGGTGGGTCAGTAAATTTGCAGATGATACAAAGATAGGTGGAGTTGTGGACAGTGAGGAGGGCTGTTGTCGGCTGCAGAGGGACTTAGATATGATGCAGAGCTGGGCTGAGGAGTAGCAGATGGAGTTCAACCCTGCCAAGTGTGAGGTTGTCCATTTTGGAAGAACAAATAAGAATGCGGAATACAGGGTTAATGGTAGGGTTCTTGGTCAGGTGGAGGAACAGAGGGATCTTGGGGTCTATGTACATAGATCTTTGAAGGTTGCCACTCAGGTGGATAGAGTTTGTAAGAAGGCCTATGGAGTATTATCGTTCATTAGCAGAGGGATTGAATTCAAGAGTCGTGAAGTGATGTTGCAGCTGTACAGGACTTTGGTTAGGCCACAGTTGGAGTACTGTGTGCAGTTCTGGTCGCCTCACTTTAGGAAAGATGTGGAAGCTTTGGAGAGGGTGCAGAGAAGATTTACCAGGATGTTGCCTGGAATGGAGAGTAGGTCGTACGTGGATAGGTTGAGAGTTCTCGGCCTTTTCTCGTTGGAATGGCGAAGGATGAGGGGTGACTTGTTAGAGGTTTATAAGATGATCAGAGGAATAGATAGAGTAGACAGTCAGAAACTTTTTCCCCGGGTACAACAGAGTGTTACAAGGGGACATAAATTTAAGGTGAAGGGTGGAAGGTATAGGGGAGATGTCAGGGGTGGGTTCTTTACCCAGAGAGTGGTGGGGGCATGGAATGCGCTGCCCGTGGGAGTGGTAGAGTCAGAATCATTGGCGACCTTTAAGCGGCATTTGGATAGGTACATGGATGGGTGCTTAATCTAGGATAGAAGTTCGGCACAACATCGTGGGCCGAAGGGCCTGTTCTGTGCTGTATTGTTCTGTGTTCTATGTTCTATGTTCTACACTGGAAAAGCAAATTAGTGTTCACAATCGACATAGACTTCAAGGTCACTGTTACTGACACCAGATTTGAGATCTCGATTTTTTATTAATTGTTTTAACTTCCACCAGCTGCCAGACCATTAGCCTGGTCTGGATTATTATTGCAGTGACTTTTCCAAAACAACACCATCTCCACATGGGGGCCTATCGGAAATCGCACTGAGCAGGATATTTCTGCGCTGCTTGACAGCTCTATCAAAAAGAACTCACAATTTGACTATCGTGATGAGACTGAGGGGGTTGTAATTGGTTATATTGTAATTATTTCCAGCTTGGTAACTGGGATAGCTGAGTAAGTTTCCACATTGCCAGGGAGATGTCAGAGTTGGAGCTTGAATAAAACAGCATTCCTCAGGGACACGGCTTGTTGTGCAGCACAAGTCTTCAGTCCTATTGCAGGAATGGTGTCAGGGCTCATTGCCTTTGTCGTATCTACTGTATTCAGCTGTTTCTTCAGGTCACGTACAGCGAATCAAATTGGTTGAATACTGGCATCTGTGATTCTGTGGGCATCATGATGACGGTGAGTTGAATCATCGACTCAACACCCCTGGCTAGGATGGTACAGATACTATTTCCTTGTTTTTTACACTGATGTGCAGAGCTGATCCTTTGATAGAATGGAAATAATTGTGGAGCCCTCTCCACCAGTTAGTTGTTAGTTGTTTTATCGTCTATCACGATGTTTGGCCGGATGTGGCAGGCTGCAGAGGTTTCATCTGGGTGTATTGACCTTGTGACAATTTTTCTCTCTCGATCAGACGATTTGGTTTCATTTGATTTGATAGATTCATTGTCGCATGTATCTAAGTAGAGTGAAACTCTTTGTTTATACACAGTTCTGGCAGATCATAGTGAGAGTTGGAGCTGCCTTTTTTTAGAGACATGGAGTGGCCGAAATTTAAAAGTCGACTGCAGCTGTCTGTTTCTGAAGAGCCACAAAATAGCCAGAAATTGAAATAGATTGCTTCAACATTAGTGAAAAAAGGGCCTTTGAAAAGGAAATAATTCCAAGGCAAAAGAAAGGATAATCTGATTCGCAAGATTCTGAAACATGCCAACATTGTGATAAAAAAGGTTCTTTTTTAAAAAAAATGATGATTTGTAACAGAACACAGATGAAACAATGAAATTGTAGCACAAAAACTTTGAAGAATCACTTCAAAAGGTAACTTATTCTGATCTCAGTAAGGATTCTTTTCATCCACAAAAACAGCAACTCAATTTCTCTTTCAGGAGCTAATTGTGCCTTTGAAACTGTTTACAATAGTAATAAGTTCTAGTTAAATATTTGGTAAATAATCATGGACACAGATTTCAACGTATTATAAAACCTTAAAGAGATGCCTGGCATGTCTTGTCTAATTCGCTAAGAAAAAGGTTAACAGTAGGAATAATAATGATATGACGAATTTTGTATCAGAATCAGCTTTTTAATGTAAAATGTGATAACGGAATTTGATAAGAGATAGTAGCCTGCCCAATGGAGAATAGAATTCATGCAATCCTTCAAGATAAACAATGAGGGGTATGACTCAAAAAAGTGCAGCCACTAACTTTGGAATTCATTATAAAAAGATACCAAGGACTAGAGATAAGAAAAATCGTTAAACATCCGAAACAAATAAGAACCTCGAGCTGTCCCTGGGAGTGTCCATCATTGATCAGTTGTTTTACAAGATTGGTTCTGCAGAAGGGGAGTGGAGGGTACACTGACAAGGTTATGTACGATCATTGCAACACAGAACGTATAAAAATACTGTATTTTTAATGTAAACTCGATGTAAGTCATTGATTTGCCTTCTGATCTGAGCTAAATATTAAGGAAAGGATTGTCTTCTCATGTCAAAGTCAGATTCGAGGAAGATCCTTTGGTATTCTCCCAGCATTAACCAGGTTTTGCTTGAATTAAAGTCCATTCCGTGCCTGTGCCCTGTCTGCCTCCACAGTCTATGTCCCTAGCTGGGGAATCTCGCTCCTACAATAAGCAAGCACATACAGATCATAGGGTAAAGGAAAAACCTAGACTGAGGCATAAAGGCTACACCAGAAAGGGCATGCAATAGGCAACATCAATGTGAGCAAGATCAGCATTATTTCAAGTTAGAGTCCATTCCTCAGTTTAATACTGGCTGGGAAGATGTTGTTCATGAGCCGCTGGTTTGTGTGTTCAAGCTTCTGTATTGTCTGCATGGTGGAAGAGATTGTAGGAGATCCAGGGTACGATGGGTCTTTGATCATGTTGTCAGACTTTCTGAAGCGGTGAGCTGTGTAAATGGAGACAATGGATGGGACGTTGGTTTCCGTGATGGCATGGGTGGTGCACACAACCTGCTGTCATTTCACTTACTGTCCTGGGCAGGGTTGTGGCCACACCAAGTCATTATGAACCCAGATAGTTTTCTGGCAGTGGTGCATTTGTATACATTGATTAGGGTCCTTGTGGACATGTCAAATGTCCTGAGCTGCCAGCGAACGAAGAGGCGTTGTTGTGCCATCTCGGCTGTCACGTCTACATGGGAGGTCGGTTATCGTCAAGCCAAGCAACTTAATGTTTTCCACTCTTTCAACTTCAGCTCCATTGATGTAGATGGGGGCATGTTCTCCTCATTTCTTTCTGAAGTCATTGATCGGTTGGTTAGTTCTGCCGACGTTGAAAGAGAGGTTGGTCTCAGTGCAGCACATCACCAAGTCTTCTATTTCCGTTCTGTGTTTTGACTTGCCATCATTACATATCTGGCCTACTATGATGGTGTCATCAGTGAACACGTAGATGGTGTTCGTTCAAAATTTAGCAATACAATAGTGGGTGTACAGGGAGTATAGTGGGGGCTGAGGACACATCCTTTGGGATTTCAGTGTTGAATGTTATCATGGAAGAGACACACTTACCTATTTTCACTGATTGTGTACTGTGGGTCAGAAAGCTGAGGATCCAATTTCAGAGGGCGGAGCCAAGTCTAAGTTCGGGAGTTATGTGATTATTCTGAAGGGAATAATGGTGTTGAAGGTGAACCTATAGTCAATGAGCAGGAATCTGACGTGGGTGTCCTTGTTGTCCACATGTTCCAGGGATATGGCACCCGCTATGGACCCATTCCACTGGTAGGAAAATTGTAGGGGATCGAGGCAGGCTGAGAGACTGGAACTGATGTGGGCCATAACTAGCTTCTCGAAGCACTTCATGCCCCCCTCAGTCTCCTGCGCTCTAAAGAGAAATGTCCCAGCTTATCCAACCTCTCCCTATGACTCAGACCCTTGAGTCCTGGCAACATCCTTGTAAAGTTTCAGTTTAATAAAATCATTCCTATAGCAAGGTGACCAAAACTGAACACAATGCTGAACTTGGAAATATTTAGAACTGTAAGTTTTACTCTGCTGCCAATTATTATGCTGCTGTGATATTGCTTTATTTTTTGTGTTATTCTGAAATCTTTTTATTCATTGAATCCTCTGATGACAATCCCCTCGGGTGATCGTCCTTCTGACTGCGTGAATTTGAATCAATCTACTTTGTTTGGACTGATATTTTGAGGCCGCTGTAAATCAGAGAACAGGAGAGATGATGGATGACTGTGCAGTGTGTGTCCTTTACTGGACCAGTTTGTCTCTCCAGGCACCTAAAGCTTTTATTGTGGGCCAGAGTACCTCAGAATCGTTACATCACAGAAGGAAGCTATTTAGCCCATTGTAGGTCCATGCACACAGAACATTACTGCTCAGTACCTACAACATCCTTCAGCACTGCCAACAGATCCACCGACCTTACTGTCAACCGTAAATTTACTAACTCATCCTTCCATACCCTCATTAAGTTCATTTACAAAAGGACAAACAACAATCACTCCAAAGCAGATCCTTGCAGTATACTACTAGTAACTAAACTCCAGGATGGACATTCCCCATCAACTACAACCTTCTGTCTGCTTTCAGCTAGCCGATTTGTGATCCAAACGCTAAATCACCCACAATTCCACATCTCCATACTTTCTTGGAGATAGTAAGGACTGCAGATGTTTGAGATCAGATTCGAGAGCGTGGCGCTGGAAAGGCACAGCAGGTCAGGCAACATCCGAGGAGCGATGAGAAAATGAAGATTGCAGATGCTGCAGACCAGGAAACTGATTCCTGATGAAGGGCTTACAAGAGAAACGTCAACTTGCATGCATCTTAGACGCTGCCTCATCTGTTCTGCTTTTCCAACACCACACTCTTCATATTTTGTAAATAGCCTACCATGGGGGACCTTATCAAACGCTTCACTGAAATCCACATACCTCACTTTACCCTCATCCACCTGTTTGGTCGCCTTCTCAATGAACTCGATAAGATTTGTGAGGCATGACATACCCTTCACAAAACCTTGTTGACTATCCCTCATCAAATGATTCATTTCTAGATGATAGTAAATCCTATCTCTTATATCTTTTCCAACACCTTACCCACAACCAAAGTAAGACAGGTATGTAATTACCAGGGTTGTCTCGGCTCCATTTCTTGAGCAAGGGGACAACGTTTGCTGTCCTCCAGTCTTCTGGCGCTATTCCTGTAGACAATGGCGATATAAAAATCCGAACAGATGGTTGTGTAAACTCCTCCCTAGCTTCTCAGAGAATCCTAGGATAAATCCCATCTGGCCCAGGGGACTTATCTATTTCCACACTCTCCAGAACTGCTAAAATTTCCACGTTACAAACTTCAATCCCGTCTAGTCTAATAGCCTGTATCTCAGTATTGGCCTCGACAGCATTTTATTTTTCCATTGTGAATACTGATTCAAATATTAATTTACAGCCGTCCTATCACCTCAGACTCCACACACAACTTTACACTCCTGTCCTTAATTGCCATTAATCTTTATTTGTTCATTCTATTATTCATGACGTACTGATAGAAAGCTTGAGGGTTTTTCTCGATTCTACTTGCCAAAGACTTCCCATGCTCTCTCCTGGCTATTCTTAGCTCTTTCTTTAAGACCTTCCAGGCTTACTTGTAACTCTCAAGCATCCGAACTGAGCCTTCACGTTTCATCTTTACATAAGCCTCCTTCTTATTCTTGACAAGAGATTCAACTGCTTCAGTAAACCACAGCAGCCTCACTCGACCACTTCCTCCTTTCCTGACAGGCATAAACGTATCAAGGACACAGTAGCTGTTGTTTGAAAAAGCTCCACTCTTAAATTGTACCCATCCTCTGCAGTTTCCTTCCCCATCCTATGCATCCTAAAACCTTTCCTAATCGCATCATAATTACCTTTCCCCCAGCTATAACTCTTGCCCTGCGGTATACACCTGTCCCTTTCCATCGCTAAGGTAAACATAACTGAATTGTGATCACTATCAGCAAAGTGTTCACCTACCTCCAAATCTAACACCTGGTCTGGTTCATTACTCAGTACCAAATCCAATTTGGCCTCGGCCCTTGTAGGCCTATCTACATAATGTGTCAGGAAACCATTCTACGCACATTGGACAAAAACTGACCCATATAAAGTAATTGAACTGTAGCATTTCGAGTTAATATTTGGAAAGTTAAATTCTTCCATAACAATTACGCCGTTATTTTCGCTCCTATTCAGTATCATCTTTGTAATCCTTTCCTCCACATCTCTGGAACTTTTCAGACAGCAATAGAGAACTTTCAATAGGGTGACCTCTCCGTTTTTGTTTCTAACCTCTTCCCATATGACCACACTAGACGAGTCCTTATCAAGCATCCTTCCGACCAATATAATGCTGTGTTTGATTTTCAATGGCACCTCACCCTCCCCCACCTCCAATCCCCACCCCCGCCCCACTTTCAGTACCTTCCTTGTTCTTATTGAAGCATCTAAACCCCGGACCCTACAATGATCAGTCCTGTCCCTGCTCTGTCCATTTCTCCAAAATGGCCAAAACAAATGCACAATTTGGAAACAGGGATGTTAAACGAGGGTGAGTTGGATAGATCAGAAGACAGCATGAGGGGAGATAGACAGGAACGGACAGAAAATGGAAGTTTTATTTAGAAATTCTCACGGATGGCAAGGTCTTTATCTATTGCCATGCCGTTTGAGCACTGTGCGGATACTGGCTGTGGTCCCAGAGCATTAATCGCCAATAATATCACAGAGCTGAGTTGCTGACAGTTAAACAGAGTCCGAAAGGCCAAGTGATTTTTTTTTTTTCTCTACAGTAAGAAGGTGATTTAATTTAAACAGACTGGGTGAACAACAGCAGGAACTGAGAACCCCCTCAGTACTGAGATTCTACGCCAGAGATTCTCAATGAGGTGGATCACTGACAGAGGGGAACTCAGCATCTCAGCTGTAGGCCAAATAATGATTGATAAAGATTGCACACCTCTTCCGTGGTTTGTAATCCACATTTCAATTTATGTAGCTCAATATCATGAGTGTATCTTATTTCTTTGTACTTCCCACAATTTAGTACGGACAGAAAATTATTTTGTCCCCGTATTTTGTGTTCAATAAACAAATTTTACTCCTCATTCCTCACTTTTGATGTATCCTTGAATCTGTTCTTCATATGAGTTAGAAAGGGTAACATTCCAATACTGATGACTGGGGAATATTATTGTCCCTCCCTCCAGTCTGAACTGCCATGTCCCCCAATTCTCTCTGTTTTCTGTCTCCTCCACAATGCCATAATCGCACAGTAATTGAAGTCCAGTAAATGACATTTCATCACAGTTCACTAACATCGATAACATCAATAGCTCAGGCCTCATCTGTCTCTCTCTAAATCTGGAATAACAATCTGAATTGCATTTGTCACGTTCAATTCTCTGTGAGCATAGCCATGCCATTTGTCTGTTACAACCCCACGTTTCTCAGACACACATTCGCCTCAGATCATGAATTATAAAAATTGTCTCAATGTTTAATTGAAATTATGATGCTTGATCAATAGTTCCAGGATGTATGTTTCCATTTACAATCAGAGACGCACGTTTACGTTCTGATAAACTTATGGCATTACTCCTACATCCAAGACAGATTGAATGGTTACAGTCAGTTGATCTACCGGCCTCAAGATTTGTTCCATCAGTCACCCTCACATATCCCATCCAGGAAATGACAGTTTGAATCATTGTTTTGAATTTGAATAAAACAATATTGAATTGAAAGGCGTTGGCTGGAGCTATTTGTTCAGTGACTGTGATTGATGTCAGTCTCCGTGGATCTGAGATGTGTCACTGGAGGGTTTGCCTCTTCTATTAATTAAGGACTCGGTTCAATGTGTTATCCCAGTATGGGCGGGAGCATCAATGACTGGACTAACAGGGATCAGCAGCTCGAGAGACAGGGGGAGGAGAGATCAGAATCTGAGAACATTAGACAGGAATGTTCCAATAATGGATCAGAATCTGAGGACATTAGGCTGGAATATTACAACAGACAGGAGTTTTGCCGAGGGTCTTTACTACCTTTCTCAGCCTTGGATATCATTAGCATCAAGGATCGAAGATATCCTTTGGATTATTGAAGGTGGTTATTATCCGATCCTTGCTATAGTTGGTGTTCCTGGTAAGTCATTCCATCTGACCAATAAGCTGATTCGAACTGAATTGCTGTTCATATTCTAATTTTAAAATTTGGAAGTCGTCATTTTCAGATCCAGTCAAAAATTTTATCCTTTACTGATTATAACTAGCAAATTACTATTCACAGCTTAGTCAACAATACACGAGGAGAAACCAGACTGTTCTTAATCTCCATTATCTTTTTTCTTCATTCATATTTACATTTCTCCATATTATCCCCACTCACCAATCCTGCCCAAGACCACTATCAGGATATTTCAGTCACGTTCTCAGCCTCAATGCAGCTGCTGAATAATCCATCGTTTGTGCCTTTGGTAAATACAGATATAACAGTTTGAAGTCCCTTCTAACTATGCTTCCGTCACAAAATATTTGCACTTGAGATGGTTAATTTGTCCACAGAATCTGTCAGATGGACAGACAGTGCACGGTGGTCAAGTCATTTACTCATAATCACGCAGCACAGAATAATAATCTTTTGGTGTCTCATGAAGGAAGTTGATGGAATGCAAATGAAATCATCACCACTAATTTTCCACAGAAGCATATCTGTTTGCCTCAAGTCCTTTAGAGAAGGCAATGGGTTATTCTTTCATGTTCAGGTCTCTGTGTGACTGCAAACCCACAGCAATGTGGTTTACTCTTTATTATCCTGTGCAACAGCTGAATCAGCCACTCAGTTCAAGATCAGCATAACATGCTGGCCTGACCAGGGCTGCACACATCCCGTGAGGGAAGAACAAAAGGAAAGATAGCTCCCTTTCTCTGCCTGATTTCCATGTTCCTGCAAATCATTTCCATTCAGGTAGGTGACTATTCCCTGTTTCAAGTGAATTCTTTCTGATTGAGTCTCCCACTGAACGTGATATACATCTCCATCGACACCTCTGGTGATGACTGACGCACAGATGTAAGAAACTTCAAAATTCCACATCATTCGCAGTGCAGAGAGAAGGAATGACTTTTTATACCACGGGAAAGAAGCTGAGACAGCTAAGTGAGGGAACAGAATTATTGCGATCAACCCTCGAGTGTTGTTGAGATAGTATTTGGGGTATTGTGCACAGATTTTCTCTCCTCTATAAGGAATAATCCTCTTGGCAGAAAGAGTGTAAAGGAGTTTCACCAGACTAATTGTTGGGATAATTGTACCATCGGGGATGCATGAGGATTAATCTGTAGCGCTTTGAAGAATAAGAGGTGATAGCATTGAAATTTAAGTCACTCATTATATTCCAAACAGAACTACTACCGTGATAAATTCCATGTTTTTTTTTAACTTGGTTTACATAATTCTCGATGGCTTAAAAGACTCTGAGAATGTTCCTCTCACTCCACGCTACTCCCCATTTCGATTGAGAGAGAGAGAGCCAGTCTTCCAACTAAACTCTTCCAACATTAATACAGTGCATTTGGTGTGTGATCATACATTGAACTTCACGTTTCCCTCCATCGCGACAGGAGCCACAATACCTTCATTCTAAAACAGTTAACTATCCCCATCAGCTTCTGACCCCCAAGGAGAACATGGGTCTGTCTTCTCGGAGATGGAAGATGCCTCCTTGAGGCTTGGCACAAAACATTTGGCTTCCTTCCTCACTGCCGGCAAAACACGTTAAAGTATCATTTGTTCCACAGGCAATGGAGCCACGAGGAACATTGTGAGCAGTCTATGAGTGCAGTCTCTGCTCCATTCGTTTTCCAGGTTGGAGCATCAATGACACCCTCCTATTCCTGTGTAAGTGTCCCGAGGGGTGAATGGTCTCCTCCTGGTTCCATAGAACAGGTTTAGGGGTCTTACTGGACTCTGCCTGTTCCTGTTTAACAGCTCAATGTACTGACCAGACCCCTCCTCTTCTGTGGAACAGGCAGGAGGATTGAATGGGCTGTCCCTCTTCTTGAACATTCATTTCGATGGGCTGAATAGTTTCCACATATCCGGGTGTAACCAGCTTGAGTTGCTGAATGAGCTCCTCTTTTAACTGTGGAAATGTGCAGTGCCTGGCCGTTCTGTTACATGAATGTTACCGACACTTTAACAGCACAAACGGGAATGTTGTTTGGGTCTTGCTGAATATGGACACAGACTGGTTCAGGAGCTGAGTGGGGACAAAATGTTCTGAATGTTGTGTGATCTTCAGTGATCACTCCATTTCTGGTCTTGGGATAGATGGCGGGCGACAGGAATGGGGGCACATAGACGTTGACGAATGAGCTGAAGATGTTTGTGCTGAGGAAGTTAATCTGAGGATCTCCTGAAGCGATGTCCCGGGACTGAGAGGATTGTTGGCCACCGACCACAAACATCTTCCTTTGTGCTCTGAAAGACCCCAACCAGTGAGGAGGTTAGACCTGATTCTCATTGAGCACAAATAAGTAGGTGGTCCCGATGACATCCTCAGTCAATGACTGCCTTGATATCAAGGCCATTCACTCTTTCCTGAGCCCCTGTGTTCACCTCTTGTTCATATCAATAGGTGACGGTGTATGTGTAGAGAGTGTTTTCCTCTCACAGAGGGTAATCAATGTCAGGAATTATCTGGACTAGAGAGTTAGGGGAGCTACATCACTGAAAGTATTTAAAGAGGTGGTACATGAATCTTTGACCTGTCAGAGAACTTTGGAGTGTGAAGAACTGGGCATTAAGGAGGAGTTAATGCTAACAGTAGATCAGCCATGATCGTATACAATGGCTTGACCGTCCGAATTACCTATTCCTGTTCCTTATGTTTTCATTTTCTGTAATTTCAAAGTAAACGGCTGTAATTTCCCTGGATGTACTGTATTTGTATGTTGTAATCAGAGAGAGCAAAGCATTTTTGAGTCAGCTCTGAGTGAGGTCTGGAGCTTTATTCATAACGAATCCTGGTCTATATCAAGACCAACAAATGAAGCACAAGTAGTAGAGAGGGGGCACTCTGTAAACAGACCAGAGGCGTCTTTCAAAACCAGCCTGGATTTCCAAATAACATTATCCAATCTGTACCAATCTGTGTGTGACAGTTGTGAGGGATTATTTGCGATCCTGTGTTACTGCGGACCAGGTATTTGGAGCAAGTGGTCCCCATCTGCACCTTGCAGGAGCTGTGAGAGGCTGAATACACCATAGTAACACGGGACTGTGGAGCAAGAGTGGGTCATCAGACACTTTGTCACGGCTCTACCATGCACTATGATCTGATTAAGGTCTCAGCAGCACCTTTCCGTCAGTGTACCATTTCCCTACATTCATTTGTCTTTCAAATGTCTTACATAGATAATTTTGAACAAATGGAAATATCCAGGCATCACAATCTTCTGCGGCAGGGAATTCACACCTTAACAACGCTTTGAGAATCTCTTGTTCGTGTTCTGACCAATGTTGGAGGGTCACTCATGTCTTTTCCCACTCCTCTATTGGTTACAGCAAATTTTAAATGTAACCAGTTGAGTGCTGTGTCCAATGATATAGGTATCGGACTGGGTAATTTCCTAGAAAAATCTGAGACACAGAAGGTTGAACTATGCA
Source organism: Chiloscyllium punctatum (assembly GCF_047496795.1). Lineage (NCBI taxonomy): Eukaryota > Metazoa > Chordata > Chondrichthyes > Orectolobiformes > Hemiscylliidae > Chiloscyllium > Chiloscyllium punctatum. Next base: position 67,571,363 of record NC_092754.1, read on the forward strand.
CAAATGGTAAAATGATAGACTGTCTCAAATATTTTTCTGACATTGAACTTATTTTGCTCACACAAATGTCTGTGAACGCTGATTTCCTCCCGAAACAGTTGGATTTGGCTGAATTCCCTTTGCTTCGAGCTGTACAGAGATTCCTAGAAATCCTCATCAGGAATCCTCCACGGGTGGTAAAGATGACTCAGGATTTTTGTGCTCTCACGCCTTGTTTTCAGGCAGAACAAAGTAAGAGAGAGAGAGAGACCAATTGGCTGCTGCTTCTGAAGCAAGTAATATTTTTCTCCGCCTCTGTGTGGAAAAATTCAAGAATATCAACTGAACACCAAACTGTACCATGTGCACTCTCCATGTACATTCTCCATGTACATTCTCTGGAATGGATGATAATAGACTGTATTTTGTAAGCAGCATCATTGCTGTTGTTGTGCACAGTGCCTTTCATTAGCAAAAGAAAATAATGTGCCCGTTTTATGATTTGATAAACTGTTTATATGCATCTGTATACTTTTTTAAAAATGTGTTGATATCTTCATAATATTTGTATTAATACTGATGCATCTCATTCAAAAAAATATTATGTAGCTTTAGTCTTCCTAACAAGAGAAAATATGTATCCAGCTGAAAGACTTCTCTGGAAATCGTGGTTCAGTAAGATTTCTCATCTAAGATCTAAACAGATAATCCCCGATAACAAAAGGCCTTCATTTCAGGAATGAGTAAAGGGAAGCATCTTTGAACATCTTTGAATGGAATTGTATCCTTTGTTTAGTTTAGAGGATCAGAACTGCACCCAGAGTATCTGATGTGGTCTCATCAATGCCCTGTACAGACACAGTGAAATATTCCTAATTAAACCCAATACCCGTTGCCCTAAACAGCATCATTCCACGAACCTTCCGAATCACTTGCTGCATCTGCAGGCAGACTTCATATGATTCATGTACCAAGAATATGAAAAACATCTGCATCACAAAGTTCTGCAATCTCTCTGCATTTAAATTGTTCCCGACTGCAATAGACAACTCACATTATATTATTTCGGCTGAGGATACGCTCACTAACCTTCCCTGTCAACATCATAATGCAGATTCACTCCCTCCATTTGAAGATCTATTGAATGATCATTTTGGTGTACAAGGTAGTTCAGCTTTGTTTCATTCAGTCCCTTCATCCAGATATTTTACATCGATTATTGATCATTGATGACCCTAAAGTGATCTCTGAGTCAAAACTGGTTACAGTTTTGTTTAAAAAATCATATGTCACGACTGTCTATTTCCTGTTAGTGACAACATCCCTGTTCCTGTGCAGCAGTTCAGGCGGGTTGAATGGCCTCGTCCTGGTCTGTGTAATGTACTCAACGATCTGAATTACTTCAACACCTATATTCCTGTTTAATTCTTTGGAGGGGCAGAATGGTCTCCTCCCGTCTCATTGTAACGATCCAGTCTGGCTGAATGGGATGGTCCTCTACCCTATAATCGCACTGAGGGGTGGATTGAGGGAACAACACATGGATTAGGTGCAGCAGTATATCTCTGGAACCGCCAGGACCGTGGATTGAGGGAACAACATATGGGATAGTGGCAGCAGCATATTACTGTAACAGCCGGGAGGGGTGGATTGAGGGAACAACACATGGGGTAGGGACAGCATAATATCTCTGGAACAGCCTCGAGGGGTGGATTGAGGGAACAACACATGGGGTAGGGACAGCAGTATATCTCTGTAACAGCCTCGAACAGGTGGATTGAGGGAACAACACATGGGATAGTGGCAGCAGTATATCTCTGGAAGAGCATCGAGAGGTGGATTGAGGGAACAACAGAAAGGGTAGAGGCAGCAGTAAATCTCTGTAACAGCCCGGAGCGTGGATTGAGGTAACAACACATGGAATAGTGGCAGCAGTATATTCCTGTAAAGGCCGGGAGGGTGGATTGACGGAACAACACATTGGAAAGGGGCAGCAGTTGGCCATTTAGCGGCACCATTCAGAATGCTCATGGCTGATCCGTGTGTGTCTGACCATCCGTTTCCTGTCTGTTCCGAATAAACATTTACTCTCCTGTCTGGCAAGGATCAGTCAAGCTCAAACTAAAATATCTTAATTCACCGAATCTTCACTGCTCCCTGAGGATGTGGACACCACAGATAGCACATCAGTAAAGGGAAAGGGGCATTCTTCTTTCATTGTGGGACACATTTTTCTAAAAAAACTGCATTAACCTCATCTCAAATCACTGCCCCTTTTCGGATATAGCGGTACAATATCTAGGAATAGACATTAACCATTCTGCCCTCCAATCTTTTCCCACATTACCACTGACTGTTTCCAATCAAATATGCTGCTGCTGCTGTCTCAGGAAGAGAATACCTGATAGCATAACACCACACGAGCATTAAAAAAGGTGCAGAATTAGACCATTTGGTCCATCGAGTCTGATATACCATTCAGTCATTTCTAATATGTTCGTCAACATCATTCTCCTACCTTCTCCCAGAATCCTTGATCTCCTTATAAATCAAAAAATTATTTATTTGTGTCCTAATGGCACTCGTGCCTGTGTCTTAATGTGTATTTAACTGTGTGTGTGTGTGTGTCCATGTGCTTGATACTTTTGTTCTTGTGTGACTATGTCTGTCTGTCTTTGTATCAGCCTGTGTGTTTCTATCTGTGTTTGTGTCTATTTGTGTCTGACTGTTTATGTCTTTGTGTGCTTCTCCGTGTGTGCATGCTTATCTCCTTGTATGCATTGTGTATGTTAGTATATTGGGCTGTTTACCAATACGTCTGTGTATTTCACTGCCTGCATCTCTGTGCAATGGGGTATCAGCTCTTCTGTGTGTGAGAGAGATGAGGTTGGAAATGGCAGTAGGTTTGAATTGAGAATTGCTCTTTAATGAATGCTCCTTATTCGGTTGGTGGGACGTGTTTTGTTTCAGAATCTCCACACAAGGCCTCCTGGTCCTCTCTGGCTCTCTCCAGGATCCTCCACTCATATCAGGGTCGGGGGATGAGGGAAAGGATATCCGGCACTCCACCACCCGGCGTGGCCCTTTCTGTCCTATTCCAGGCTGTTTCTCCTGGAATGGGAGAAAGGGAGGGAATGAGTGAGGGTGGGAGTGGATGGACCTGTTGTTAGTGCTGGACGAGGTGACCTGTGACATGGTGAGGTGGCCAGAGGGGGTCTGTCCATAGTGTTGTATCCATGTAGTGCTATTAGTGTGCGGGGCTATTACATCAGGGACAGAAAATGAGGGGGAGGGAAGGTGCTGAATGCAACAGTGAGAGTGGTCGTGTTTGAGCCTTACTTGGAGGTAGAGTGTGAGCATTGGTCGAGGGTAGGTGCGATAAGAGACATACAATGAGTGTGAGGAAGCAGTGAGAATATACGGTGACACTTATCCTGACAGAGCGGAATGGATATTGATACTTGTCCTGTATTGCTGGACATGTCTTCAGATCATCTCAGCATCGAGGTAAGCCTCCCCGAATGTCTTATCCAAATCTATCACTAATAACGACACAGGCTCTGTCCCTCAGATTCCACAGAATGAGTTTGGGTGGGTCGAACAAATAGCAAGGAGAAACAAACTTGTTGTGTTATGTATCTGAACCAAAACTGTCGCGCAAATATTTTGCATCATATGCTCTGGAAATTATATATGCAACTATACTCAAAGAGAAGCTATGACATAGTGATATTATCGCTGGGCTCTTAACCCAGAGACCCAGGTAATGTTCTGGGGACATGGTTTGAAATCCGGCCATGGCAGATTGTGAAATTTGAATTCAATAATTATCTGGAATCAAGGGTTTATGATGATCAGGAATCCATTCCTGATTGTTGGAAAACCTCATCTGGTTCACTAATGTCCTTTAGGGAAGGAAACGGCTGTTCTTATCTGGTCTGGCCTGCATGTCACTCCAGATCCAAGGAAATGCTGTTGACTCTTAAATGCCGTCTGGCATGGCCAGTAAATGCTGGTTATACAGCTAACCCCTCATCCTGTGAATGAGTAACAAATACTCGTGGGTTCTGCAGTAATAATGGATGGTGTCAAGTTGCATCGAAACTGAGTTAACTAAGTGACTGCTAATGTTGTGAAAAATAAATTACTTAAGTGTATATCAGGTAGGTTGGAGAGTATGTTGTGAACCAAACTAGAGAGCGGATTATTTCAGATTTGGTGCAGTGTGATACTGATTAAGGATGTTCAGCCATTATCATATTGTATGGTGGTGCAGGCTCGAAGGGCAAAATGGCCTACTCCTGCACTTACTGTCTATTGTCTATTGTCTATTGTGTGGTCGGAAGGACTAATTACTAACCCTGCTCTGAAGCAGCTTTGGAGGAATAGTGACATTAATATGTTGTATTTTACACGGCGTCTGCATTCAATGTGGAATGTGTGAACATTCTGGTCAAACATCATGGAAGCCCAGAGGCGTGAGTGTCAAGTTCACTCCAGTGAATTGGGAAAATACAATATAACATTCAGTAGGAGAACAATGGTTGTTAGACCAATATACTCTTACCGCACGGAGACAGGCCATTCGGCCCAAACTGGTCCATTCCGAACAAAATGTCCATTCACACTAACCTCATTTCCCTGCCATCTCCCTGTATCCTTCTAATCCTTTCCTACCTGTGTATTTGTCCCAATGTATTTTAAATTTTGTGAATGTACCCGCCTCAACCACTTCTGCTGGCAGCTCATCCCATATGCATACCACCCTGTTTGTAAAAGACATTTCCCCTCAGGTTCCCTTTTACTCTTTCCCCTCTGACCTGAAATTGATGCCCTCTAGTCCGTGATTGCCCAATCCTGGGGAAAATAAGACTGAGTGCATTGACTCTATCCATGCCTCCCATGATCTTTTACACGACTATCAGATCCCCCTCAGCCTCATACATTCTAAAGTAAAAACTCCTAGCTTGTTCAACCTCTCACTATAACTCAGACCATTGAGTCTTGGCAACATCCTTGTAAATTTCTTCTGCACTCTTTCCAGTTTAATAACATCCTTCCTCGAGCAAAGTGAACAAAACTGAACGTGACGTTACAAGTATGGACTCGACAACATCTTGTATAACTGCAACATAACTCCCTAATTTCAATACTCAGTGCTCTAACTGATGAATGGCAGTGAGTCAGCAGCCTTTTTCAGTTCCTTGTCTTCCTGGGACTCCACTTACAGAAAACCGTGCACCTGAATTCCAACGTCACTCTGTTCCCCTGCACTCCTTAAGGCCCTGCCATTCACCATGAAACTCCTGCCTTGATTTGATTTTCTAAAATGCAAGAACTTACACTTATCTGAATTAAACTCAATTTGCCGTTTCTCGGCCCACTTCCCCATCTGATCAAGGTACTGCTATACGTTCTGAAATTTCTGACAACCTTCCTTCCTGTCCACGATTCCACCTATTTTAGTGTCACCTTGAAACTTACAAATCATGTCTGTACATTCTCATCTAAATCATAGATATGTGTAATATATGAATATATGGTCCCAGCACCGACCCCTGAGGCATTCCACTCATCACAGGCCTCCAGTCCGACAAGCATCCTTCCACGATTACCCTCTCCTTCTATCATCCAGCTAACTTTGGACCTAATTTGCCAACTCTCCATCAATTCCATGTGATCTAACCTTCCAGAGCAGCGTACCATGTGGAACCTTATTGAAGGCCTCACTGAAATCCGTATAGACTATATATACAACCATGCCCTTGCCAAAGTTACTGGTCACTTCATCAAAGCAGTCTAACAAATGTGTGAGCTATAATCCCCCATTCACAAGGCCCTATCTTTCCAAATGCATGCATATCTTCTCCCTCAGAATCTTGTCAAGTAACTTACCTGCTACAGATTTTAGGTTTATTGGTCGATAGTTCCCCAGTTTTTATTTGTAGCCCTTCGTGAATAACGGCACAGCATTCACTAACCTCCAGTCCTCCAGGACCTCACCGGGTGGCTACCGATGATGCAAAAGTACCAACCAGGACCCCCGCTATTTCCTTCCTGTCCTCCTGCAGTGTTCCTGAATATATATGGTCAGGACCAGGAGATTTAGAGCAATACTACAAAGTCTGAAAAATAAGTCTATTTATTTCAGGTAAAACACCCACGAGTGAGAAAGTGAGTTAACAATGATTAGCATAATCAATGAAAGATTATATTAATCACAGGAAGTGACTTCAGAAGAATTCCAGACATTGCGGAATCCTGAGAATTCTCAGAAATTTACGATCCAGTAAAGGAGGGCCATGAAACGGGTAAGGAAATCAAAAAGCGAACATGCATGCAAACAAACAGGAACACAAAGACTGCATAAATATATGTTCTATATTTCAAAGGAAAGAGAAAAGCAAAGTCAAATGTGGAAATCTGCAATCAGAAGAGACGAGCTTATTATGGATAACAGGGAAATGGCCAAGCAAATAACCAGTTACTTTGCATCTGTCTTCATGGAGGAAGATGCAGAAAATCACCCAGAAATGCGACGTCATCATATAGGACTTGTGGATCGAAAGACATAAAGTCAATTTATATCAGTAACAAGGCTCGACTTGAACATACAGCTGGATTGAGCATTGCTAACCATGACAAATCAGATGTACCTCATACCAAAATCTTCAGAAATAAACCATTAATAGAAGTATTAGTTGCACTGTCGATGACTGTGTTCTATTACGAAGTGCATTCTGCATAGTCTGGATCACGCACTATAGATGAAAGGTAGTGATCCAAGCATCTACAAAGGGAAGAAGAGATAGTTTTGGAGAACTGCAGACCAATTAACTTGACATTTGTGGGGAAACTGTTGGAGTCTATCATATAGGATGTGATATTCGTTATTTAGAAATTAACAGCAACATTGGAGAGAATCAGTGTGTATTTCTGAAAGGGAAATCATACTTGACAAGCTTTGGAATTGTTTGAAGTTGATTCTTACAGCATAGATCATGGGGAACCAGTACAATCGGCATATTTTAGATTATCAGAAGGCTTTCTATAAGAGCTCACACAATGCGTTTGTAAATGCACTGAATGTGAAGGGTATTTGGCTGAATATATGCAAGGGGTAAGTTAAAGTTTCGATTGCTTTCCTTTAAGGGAGTCAGAATATAGATGTAAAGACATGTTGAAGCAGTGTAATAGCGTGTTGGTGAGTACTGTAGCTGGAATATTGAGTTCAGTTTTGGTCACCAAATCTGAGAAAGAATATACTGACCACAGAGGAAAATCAGTGGACATTTTCCAGATTAATCCCTCAGTTGGCGAGATTGCGTGATAAGGAAACTCGGCCTGTGTTCTCTAGAGTTTCATAGAATGAGAGATGGGTCACTGTGAAATGTATAAAGTTATCAAAACATGTGACAAGTTGGAAATTAACAGGATGTTTCTCCGGCTGCCTAATACACAATCAAAGGAAATAATGGTAGGATAAAGGACAGACCATTTAAAACTGCAATAAGGAGGAAATTCTGCACGCGTAGGGGACTAACTAACACAGGGGCATAGAAACCTGCTGGCAGGGCAAGATTAGGAAGAATTCCCAGATATTCTACAAGAGTGTCCAGCGGAACAGAATGACCAGGGAACAGTTCGGACTCATTAGTGACTTGCCAAATTGCATCCAAATGAAGTTTAGTGGTAGGAGACACAAGGTGGTCGTTGACTGCTTGTGTGACTGAAGGCCAGTGTCCAATTGTATACTACAGGGATCAGTGCTGTGTCCCTTATTATTTGTGATTCGAAGGTGCTGGTGTTGCATTGGTGGACAATGCTAAAAATCGCGTAACAACAGATTATACTCCAATAGGTTTATTCGGCGGCACTAGCTTTCGAAGTGCTGCTTCTTCATCAAAGCGTACAATCAAATGATGAAGAAGGAACGTTTCGAAAGCTAGTGCCTCCGAATAAACCTGTTGGACTCTAACCTGCTGTTGTGTGATTTTCCACTTTAATATTTGTGGTAATCATAAATGATGTCGCTGTGAATATGGACGAGGGGTGGGGTGTGTGATCAGTAAGTTTGTGTTTGATACGCAGATTGGCCGGTTGGTTGGCAGTGAGGAGGGAGGCCTTAAGTTACGGGAAGATACAGATGAAATGGTCAGCTGGGAAGGTCAATGGCAGATAGAATGTAACCCTGATAAATATGAGGTGATACACTTTGGAAGAAGGAACCAGACAGGGGAGGACTCAATGAATGGCGGCACACTGGGAAGGTCAGAAGGTGCTTCTCCACACATCCCTGAATGTGATGTACAGGTTAATACACAATTTGGGAAAGCATAGGGGACTGTAAACATAACCTTGATTCATTGAGGCACAGATTATCAGAGCTATGCGGAACTTTGATGATGCCAAGATGGAATACTGTGTGTAGTTCTGGGAATCACAGTACAGGATGGATGTGATTGCACTGGAGGGGGTGCAAAGGATATTCACCAGGATGTTCCCTGGGATGGAGCATATCAGCTATGGAGAGAGGCTTGATAAGCTTGGGTTGTTCAGTTTGGAGGAGACGAGGCTGAGGGGGACGTGATTTCGAAGGATAGGATTACGAGGAGCATGGACAGTGTGGATGGACAGCAGCTGTTCCTTTTAGTCCAAGAGGCCACACTTTTAAAGTGAAGGGTTTGGGGTTTAGTGAGGATTTGAGGATTTCTTTTCACCCAGAGTGTGTTGGGGTCTGAAATGTTTATCTTGAGAGGCGAGTTGTCATGGTAACCTCAAAACCATTAGAAAATACACGGTAGTGCCCTTGAAATGCCTTAAGATTCATGGCTACGGGTATTGTGTCGTTAAGTGGGTCGAATGTAGACTGTGCTGTATTTCTGATAGTAGAGAGTCTTTGCTTCAGTGATTGTATGGCTGTGGAAGGCCAATCACTGAGTACATTAAAATAGGAATTGGTAGGATTCTGAAGAATATCTTAACAAACTTTATAAGGCAGAACTTGTAATATTTTCTGAAAATATGTCAATGGCAAAATTAAGGGAAATAAATATGCAGCTTTCCTACAGTTTGATACCAGATAATTGAGGACTGCGAAATAGCAGAACTGTGGGGCAAATACTTCAGTTATGCATTCACAGAGGAAAACAAAACAAAAGAAAACTTCCTAGCAATACGAGGGAATTTTAGTCTGGTGAGAAAAAGGGAATAGAATTAAATTATCAACTAAACAGCTTAGAGAAAGTATCAGACTGAAATTAATGGGCATAGACAAAGTCAACAGCGATTCATGAAATAGGAATCATATTTGAGAAAGTGACTTTTCGCAAAATTATGGAGAAGCTATCAATGCAATACGATTGGAATTTCAGAAAGATTTTTGATAAAGCCCCAAGCCTCTTGTGCAAATTCGAATCCTGTTGGACTGGGGCTAATACATGGACATGGTTCTCGAAGGACAGATCTGGCAGGAAACAGTGAGTAGGAATAAAACAACGTTTTTATTAATGGAAGGCTAGGAGTATACAGCAAGGATCATGGCTTGGGCGCCAACTATTGCCAATACACATCATATATTTGGTTGAGTGTCTCAAATGCAATATTCCCAAGTTTGCTGACAGCACTAAACAATGTCAGCTTGAGAGTGGTGAGGAGGAAGTAAAAAAGCTCCAAGATGACTGAGACAAGTGAAATGACTGGGCAAATACGTGGCGGATGGAGAGCAATGGGAGATATGAGATGTTGTGTACGTTGATTGGAACAATAGAATGGCTGCCTATCATTTGAAAAGGGAGTGGTTAAAAAATGTTGCACGAAAAAAGAAACTTAAGCTGCATTTTTATTTATTTCTGTGCAGGCCTCAGAGTCCATGTCAGGCAGTGAGTTCTGAATCCAGGAGTCAATATTGGGAATGGCACTGGCACGCTTACCAGTGTATGTACAGCCAGCAAGTGGGGAGCTGTAACATTGAAAGGAATCTGGATCTCCCTGTACACCAGTCACTGAAAGCAATATTTCAGGAGTAGCAAGTAGGGAAGAAGATAAATACTGTATTCAACTTCAATTCAGGGGGATTTGAGTACAGGAGTAAGTGTATCTTACTGCAGCTGTACAGAGCCTTGGTGAGACACCATCTGGAATATTGCGTGCATTGTGTGTAGTTTTGGTCTCTGTTCCTAATAGAGGACATACTTCACATTGAGAGAGAGCAGTAAAGGATGACCAGACTGATCTCTGGGATGACAGACTTGCTATGGGATCTGGGTTTGGGGGGACTGGACTTGTGTTCCATGCGGTTTAGGAAAAAGAGGGGTGATCTCAGTGAAATATGTAACACTCTGATTGGGCGAGACAGATTGGAAGCAGAGATGGTAATTCCCCTGGCTCGGATGTCTAAAGCAAGGGGCTACAGTATCTGGTACATACAGGCCGCTTTGCATTGAGGTGAGAATAAATGTCTGCACTCTGAGACTGGCGAACCAGGGAGACTCTCTCCCAGATCAGGCTGTGGATGTCAAGGGGCTGAATATAATTAAGGATTTCTGGAAATTAAAGGGATAGGGATAAAGCAGGACTACGGAGTGAAGATAGCAGATCAGTATCAGTCCAGGTTGTTCTCCAATAACACAGCAATTGTGTTTCTGAGCAACACTGCGTTGTCGAAAATCGTTCAATATTAATGATGGGGTCTACGGAAAAAAAGAGGGTAAGGGGCGAACCCCAAAAAATATCAGTAAAAACCAAAAATTAAGTTTAGTCTAACACACACACTAGTTCAGTCTAAATAAATCTTTAAGTCACATGTTGTAATGGAACAGTGCCATAAATGTAACACTTTCACACTACAGTCACTCACTGGAACACTGTACCATTCACCAGAAAGCATGTGGGGGCTGAATAACCACGTGATGCCGATGGGGAATTCCAGGTCTCCTCAAGATTCTCTCCACAGTTTGAAATAAAGTTCTTTCTAAATATAGTCGACAATTTCCAGTTTCAGCCTAAGTTTCAAGGCTTCCTGAGGGCATTGCATTCCTGTTTTAGCTGACCACATTGTTTGTACATTTTGCAGAGAGAGGATCTTGAGGCAGTGTTTTGCTGTTCAGCTGGTTCCCGGCAAAGAATCGCCTCACAGTGAACGGGAATTCACTTTATAGAAAAAAGATTCACGAATCATATTGCAGCCAAATTGTATTTAATCATCACGTGTTATCGGAGACCTGCCTGTATATTGAATGGAGGAGCAAAACTGATGGGCTGAAGGCACTACAGCAGTTCTCATTTTATATTTCACAATGTTTAAACATATTAAGGGATATGTCTATTGTATGGGGAAAACTGTACTGAGGGTATATTTGGCCCTTAACTAGCACAGGGAAAGCTCTATATGTTGTATGATCTACTCCTGTCACAATGTTTATGTGCAGTCTGTGGGAAAGCTCTGCAAATATTGTCACAAGCTCTCAACTGTTAGGAAAGAGGTCTCTGCAGGGTCGACAGGATTGTGTTTCTCATTCCCTTTTCTACTAATGAGGCTGGGGCCTGGTGTTCGGTATGGATTTATCATTTAAGACCTCAGTGCAGTTTGATATAATTGAGTGTCTTGTTTGGCCGATTCAGAGATCATTGAAGAGTTTATCACATGTCTCTGTGTCTGGAATCACTTTTAGGCCAGACCAGGAAAGAACGGGAGATTCACTTCCTGAAAGTACATTGGGGAAAGAAATCGAAGTTTACAACCAATATTGGACACAAGATCACTGTTACTGACACAAGATTTTAGATCTTGATATTTTATTAATAGTTTTTAATTTGCACCAGCTGCCAGAGCATTAGCCTGGTCTAAGTTAGTAATCCAGTGACATTTCCACAACAGCACCATCTCTACATGGGGACTTATCGGAAACCACATGAGCAAATTATTTCAGTGTTGCTTGGCATCTCTGTCAAATAGAACTCCCACCAATTTAACTGTCGTGATGGGACTGAAGGACTAATAAAGAGTCAGATTGCAGTAATCCTCCTCTTAGCAGATTGGATATGGTTGAGTATTTTTCCACATTGCCAGGGAGATGTCAGAGTTGGAGCTGGAATGAAACAGCTTCCCTAGGGACACGGCTTGTTGTGCAGCACAAGCCTTCAGTCCTATTACAGGAATGGGGTCACGGCCCACTGCATTACCTATAGTGTCCAGCTGTTTTTTCATGTCACGTGCAGTGAATTGAATTGGTTGAAGACTGCCATCTGTGATTCTTTGGGCATCGTGGTGAGGGTGAGGTGGATAATCGACTCAACATTTCTGGCTAAGGATGGTGCAGATACTGCATCTTTTACACTGACGTACAAGGCTGTTCCATTATTTAGGGTGAGGATATTTGTGGAGTCCTCTCTTCCAGTAAGTTGTTTAATGGTCCATCGACATTTATACATGTATTTGACAGGCCGACAGAGCTTAGATCTGATTTGTTAGTCTTGGCATCATTTCTCCCTCTGTATCAGATGTTAGTCCTGCTGTTTGAAGTGTAACCAGTCAAGTGTGGTCGCATAAATGGGTTGTCATCAGCTTTAGGTGCACGTGATTCCGACCCTTGCATGGTCACCCACACTCATCACTGAACCGTGGACTGGCTTGATGCTAATGGTGGACTGATGGATTATCGTCGGGAAAATGTTACAGATTGTCATTGAAAACAATTCTGCTTCTTCTGCTGTTGAGATCTACAGTATCAGATGATAACCCAGTTTTAGCTGCATTATTAACAATTCAGTTCACACCGAGACCCATTCACCCATCAGCCCTGGCTTCAGTGACCTACTTTGGTTTCTGATGCGGTAATACTTCCATTTTCATATTCTCACTCTGCTGGAAGTCTCTCATTGTTGTCACGCCTCCAATTTGTTGCATTAACTCAATCCATTTAAGGTACTAATATGAATCTTCTCCTTTCCATAATGCCATCTTCTGTATTTGAAGTAAACCTGTTTCCCTGTTTTTCTCCCTGACCATGATTCAGAGCTCTGTAGTGTCAGTGATGCCAACCTGATGCAATTTCAGAGTCAACGAACTTCTGCACCATGCGTTATTGTTCAGTTCCCAGTGTACGGCGCTCCATGTTGGACAAGATGTTTGGGCATCTTTGACATACGTCATTGGAAATTGTTCAAGAACAGAAATTGCTGAAGAATTTGCTCAAGACGTTGCAGCATTTTCTGGAGTGAATGCAGTGTTAAACTTTCGGGCCCAGTGAATCATCTATAAAGCTCCAAGTATCTCCAGCATTTTTGTACTTTTATTTCCGGTATCCATAGTTATTTGTTAAATTGAAATTTTTTTCTGTGCCTATTCATTTCTGGTGAAACTCAGCAGGTCTGTCAGCATCTGCAGAGAGAAACAGAGTTAACGCTTCCAGTCCAGTGTGACACTTCTTCAAAACTGAATACAATTGCAAAATGGTCTTTTAATCCCTTGCCAGAATTGGGGGATGGGTGGCAGGGAAAGGCGGGTGTGGCAAAAGATAAACGGGCTTTTAGCAGTGGTGAATAAGAACATTCTGGAAAAGGGGTTTGAATTAAGGTGTAAATGGGGGAAAGGGGTTCTCTCTATTGATTGCAAGATAAAGAAGACACAATCACACACAGTCACAGGGAGGCCAGGAGGGAGAATGTTGACAATATGGCATTATATAGATATGGCCACAGATACGTTTTCACTGTAGTCATCATCATTCCCTTTAGACAAAGGAATTCAGATGCTTAACTTCTTATTGGCACTAGTAAGCGTTTCATGTCGCCTTAGTATTGAAACATGGAGAAAAAAAAACAGTATGAAGATTGGGCTGAGTATTGGTTACCTGTGATATTTAATATAGTTTCACATTTGCAGTGCTTATCTTTAAATGCTTGTTCTTGAAGTTAGTATCAGACGGAGTGTAGAAGGTTGCGGGCTGACATTGTAGAAGCTTATAAAATCATGAGAGGAATGGGTAGGGTGAATAGCCAAGATCTTTTCCATGGGCTGAGGGAGTTCAAGCATAGAGGGAATGCGTTTAAGGTGTTAGAGGGAATATTTAAAAGGGACGAAGGGACAATGTTTCTTTATAGAGTGCAGTGTGGGTATGGTGGGCTGCCAGAGGAAGAGTGGTAGTTGCGTGTACGGCTGCAACATTTAACATCATTTGGACAAGTATATGACTGGGAAGCACTTAGAGGCATATGGGCCAAATGAAAGGAGATGGGACTAGTAGAGTTTGGAAAACCTGGCCAGCATGGACATTTAGAAAAGCTTCACGCAGAGTCAGGGTGGGTCTGTGAAAGGGAAATTATATTTTGCCCGTAAAATCATGCAAAGTGCTTCTGGAGATGCCTGAAAATGTAACAAGCAGACTTGATAAAGGAGATCTGGTAGACACAAAACTTTCCAGAGACTTTCCACAAGTTATTACAAAATAAAAGTTCTTACACAAAATAGAAGCTCCAGGACGTCGGATACTGTATGAACATGGGATGATTGGTTAACACAGAAATCGCAGAGTCAGGATTAATGGATCTTTATGGTAAGGGTGTATCTGCTGGAGTACCACAGATATTAGTCTGATGGCATCAGTTATTTACAATCTATACTGATAGCCTGAAGGAGGGAGCTGAGTGCAGTATATACATCCGAGTTTGAGGATGACACTGAGAATCAAAAGGCAGGCTGTTATTTAATGGAGAGGACTTCCAGAAAAGGAGTAGTACAAAGGGTTTGAAGTCTTCCTGAGTATGAAACATAAAGTCAGCATGTTGATGCAGCAAGTAACTATGTAGGTACATTAGGCATTTTCCTGCGATGAAAGGGTTTAGTTATAGAGAATCTCTAAAAAGGTGATACGATCATTCATTGGGGTTTAAATGAATGATGAGTGATACTGCTGAAACATACAAGACACGGCAGGAGCTTGAGAAATTAGATGTTGAGAAGTTGTTTCCATTCTTGGGCAAAGTGTCGGACTCGAGGATATAGATACCGAATAAGGATCATCGATTTCAATCTGAGATGCAAACCGATATCTTCTCTCCGAAGGTAGTAAATGTCTGGAACTCCCTAACTCAGAGAGGTGTGGAAGAATACAAGGAGTCGGCAAGAAAGTGGAGTTGAGCCCTGGAGTAGATCAGCCATGTTCTTATTAAATGACAGGGTTAGCTTGAGGGGCCGATTGACCTACTCCTGTTCCTATTTATTCATTTCACATGCTATGCTTTTGGAAAGTAAGGGGTTATTTTCATGGAAATCGTGTTGTAAAATGTTGCATTCAGGGAGGGCAGAGGATTTGTTGTTTTAACCTTGCGTGGGGTATGGGGCTGCAATATGTTCCTCGTCTGGAGCAGAAGTTACAGTGAGGGGAAGCCTGGAAACAGGGATTGCGGGGTAGTGGGGGGCACTTTCTGGCCAATCCTGCATTTTACAAGTAAATTTGCGCAACTGCATCTCACCATTGGAGTGGCCTCGATCTGCCCCTGTGTAGCAGGTCCGAAGGGCTGAATGGAACATCAGAACACAGGGCTGAGGGACACGAGGGGGCCATTCGGCCCTTTGACACTACTCCACTAGTAAATAAGGTCGTGGCTCATCTCATTGTGGTCCCAGTTGCACTTTGCTCTCCATGCACCATTATCTCTGATTCACCTGTCTATAGAGAAAGCCAGCTTCGGTATAATAAAAATATCTGGCCATCCCAAACTTCTGGGAAAGAGAATTCCCACTCGAATGAAATACCACTTTGTGATTTGTTTCTCACTCCAGTTGTGACTGAGGATGGAGGGTGTCACTCTTTCCTTTTCTAGTCCCACTATTCCACTGCTCACAACAGATTTTAAATGTAACCAGGTTGGTAATATGGCCGATGATAAAGGTCTCAGACAGGGTGAGGTTAAGTGACATAAACAAGTCAGGCAGATTTCTTTAGTCAGCCACAAGTAACTAATATAACTAATGAATGCACATAGTGGATCTGTGGTTAGCACTGCTACCTCCCATCGCCAAGTAGCTGCGTTCAATTCCAACCTCGGGCAATCCTCTATTTGGATTTTGAACATTCCCCCCATGTCTGTGTGGGTTTCCTACCAGTGTTCCAGTTTCCTCCCACAGTCCAAAGATATGCAGCTTAGAGTGGATTAGCCATGCTAAATTGTCCACACTGCCCAGGGGTGTGTAGGTTAGATAGATTAGTGATGGGAAATGCAGGATTACATGGATAGAGTAGGGGGGCAGGTCCGGGGGTGATACAGTTCTGAGGGTCAATGTGGGCATGATGGATGGAATGTCCTGCTTCCACACTGTAGAGATTCTATAAAAAAACAACAAGACGTTTGGACGATACAAACACCCATTGGGTATCTATCTGATCCACTCTCCTCTAGGTTTTGTATGTTGCAATAAAATCACCTCTCATTCCAAGAGTAACCTGTTAAAGCCTTCATAATATAAGACCCTCATCCCTGGAATACATGAAGTAAAACATCTCCGAACTGCTTCCAAAGTAATTATATCCTTTCTCAGGTAAGGAGACAAAAATGATCTCACATACAGTTGAGATTAACTTCTGTTTTCTCAGTGGTGAGAGTATTTGGAACTCTCTTCCCCACAGAGCTTTGGAGGAAGAGATATTGAATATTTTTGAGGCACAACAGAAGGTTCATAAATAACAACAGAGTCAAGGATTATCGAGGAATGGGCAGCAATTTGCAGTGTAGGGGAAAATGTAGACAGTGATACAAAATCACACTGCTCCAGAACATCCAGGAATATAATGCAAACCGAAATGATAATATTGATAAAATGTTAAGTGGGAATCCAAGATGGTGGCGATCTGGAAGGTTTGCTTTGTTGGGCTCTGCATCACAGCACGGGCAAAGTGGTTCCCTAACCCACTCCATCCCAGCAACTAACTTAAAATTCAACCCTAAAAGAGTGATAGATCTTTACTGATCCCGTTTTGTCAAGTGGAAATGGCAAATCATGGGAAGGGATCGAGTCAGTGCCAACACACAGTGCACCCGTCAGAAGCATCGAGCATGCCTGAGGCTGAAGCTGCAACCTACTCTGCTCGTTCGATGGACCCAGTTACTCACCAGGCCTTGGTCACTGAGTTCACCAAGTTCTGTGAAATGATTGAAGCCATGATGGAAGAAGGGTTCATCAGACGCTAGAACCACCATCACTCTCAGACGCACTCCAAAAACATGAGCAGCAACTTGGCAGCCTGAGAAACAAAATGGACGATGTCAAACGCCGAACTGCATGACAGAGTGTGCGATAAATTCCTCACAAGAGAGGATCCTTATCATTGAAAAACAGATCCGTATGTTAATTGAACATGATGACGACCTTGAGAACAGGGACAGGATGAAGAATGTTCACATGGTCGGTCTGCTGGCCCAGACAGCAGGTGGTCAGCCAGTGAGTATTTTTCGAGATCTGGCTGCAGCGATTCCTTCACTTCGAAACTGAAGAGGGACGGATGAAGACTGAGACAGTTCATCGGGTTACGGTGCACAGGTCAGGCTTAGACCAGCGCTCTCGCCCTGTCCTCATGTAGTTACATAGTTATGGGGATAAACAAAGACTAATGGAAGCTTCCAGAACCTAGCAGAAAGATCCAATGCCTTTAATTCACGGGCTCCAGGATTATGTCCTTTCGGAACGTTTCGGCGGCGGTGGTTCAGAAAAAAATCTTTTGATGATATAGAACATAGAACATTACAGGCCCTTCGGCCCTCAATGTTGCGCCAACCTGTCATACCAATCTGAAACCCATCTAACCTACACTATTCCATGTATGTCCATATGCTTGTCCCATGACGACTTAAATGTACTTAAAGTTGGTGAATCTACTACCGTTACAGGCAAAACGTTCCATACCCTTACTACACTCTGAGTAAAGAAACTACCTCAGACATCTATCACCCCTCAATTTAAAGGTATGCCCCCTCATGCTCGCCGTCACCATTCTTGGACAAAGGCTCACCCTATCTAACCCTCTGATTATGTTATATGTCTCTATTAAGTCACCTCCCAACCTTCTGCTCTCTAACGTAAACAGCCTTAAGTCCCTCAGCCTTTCCTCGTAAAACCTTTCCTCCATACCAGGCAACATCCTAGTAAATCTCCTCTGCACCCTTTCCAAAGCTTCCACGTCCTTCTTACAGTGCGGTGACCAGAACTGTACATAATACTCCAAGTGCGGCCGCACTAGAGTTTTGTACAGCTATAGCATAACTTCATGGTTCCTGAACTTGTTCCCTCTATAAATAAAACCGGTCTGCCTTCTTAACAACCCTGTCAACCTGGGTGGCAACTTTCAAGCATCTGTGTGCCTGGACACCGAGATCTCTCTGCTCATCTACAATACCAAGGATCTTACCATTAGCCCAGTACTTTGCATTCCAGTTACTCTGACCAAGGTGAATCACCACACTTCTGTCCACATTAAACTCCATATGTCACCTCTCAGCCCAGCTCTGCAGTTTATCTATGTCTCTCTGTAACCTATAACATCCTTCATCACTATCCACAACTCCACCGACCTTAGTGCCATCTGCAAATTTACTAACCCACCCTTCTACACGCATCCAGGTCGTTTATGAAAATGACGAACAGCAGTGGACCCAACACCGACCCACTACGAACTTGACTCCAGGATGAACATTTATCATCAACCACGACCCTCTGTCTTCTTTCAGCAAGCTAATTACTGATCCGAACTGCTATATCTCCCACAATCCCATTACTCCGCATTTTGTACAATAGCCTACTATGGGGAACCTTATCGAATACCTTGCTGAAATCCATATACACCACATCAACCCGTTTACTCTCATCTACCTGTTTGGTCACCTTCACAAAGAACTCAGTAAGGTTCGTGAGGCACGACCTGCCCTTCACAAAACCGTGCTGACTATCCCTAATCAATTTATTCTTTCCTAGATGATTATAAATCCTATCTCTTATACTCTTTTCCAACACTTTACCAACAACTAAAGTAAGGCTCACTGGTCTATAATTACCAGGGTTGTCTCTACTCCCCTTCTTGAACAGGGGAACCACATTTGCTATCCTCCAGTCTTCTGGCACTATTCCAGTAGACTGTGACAATTTAAAAATCAATGCCAAAGGCTCGGCAATCTCCTCCCTGGCTTCCCAGAGGATCCTAGGATAAATCCCATCTGGCCCAGGGGACTTACGGACTTTCACCCTCTAATACTTCCTCCTTGTGAACCTCAATCCCAACTAGTCGAATAGCCTGTATCTCAGTAATCTCCTCGACAACATTGTCATTTTCTAGAGTGAATATTGTTGAAAAATATTCATTTAGTGCTTCCCTATCCCCTCTGACTCCACACACAACGTCCCACTACTATCCTTGATTGGCCCTAATCTTAGTCTCGTCATTCTTTTATTCCTTAAATACCTATAGAAAGCCTTAGGGTTTATCCTGATTCTATCCGCCAATAACTTCTCATGCCTTCTCCTGGCTCTTCTGAGCTCTCCCTTTAGGTCTTTCCTGGCTACCTTGTACACCTCAAGCGCCCTAACTGAGCCTTCGCATCTCATCCTATAATAAGCCTTCTTCTTCTTCTTGACCAGAGATTCCATTTCCTTCGTAAACCACGGTTCCCGCGCTCTACAGCTTCCTCCCTGCCTGTCAGGTACATACCTATCTAAGACACACGGTAGCTTTTCCTTGAATAAGCTCCACATTTCTTATGTGCCTATCCCCTTCAGTTTCATTCTCCCTCCTATGCTTCCTAAATCGGGCCTAATCGCATCGTAATTGCGTTTCCCCCAGCTGTAACTCTTGCCCAGTGGTATACACCTATCCCTTGATATAACTAAAGTAAACATAACAGCATTGTGATCGCTATCACCAAAGTGCTCACCTGCTTCCAAGTCTAACCGCTCTCAAGAGAAGAGTAAGGGAAGTCGGGAATCAGTATTCCCTCTGGTACCTAACATTTCTCCGTATTGCATTTAATTGATCCATGAACTCGTCTGACTCTGCAGAGAAAGCGAAAACTTTGTGGAAATTTTAAATTCCCCTCTCGATTTTTTTAGTTTTTTGTTTTTTTTATATGTTTAGTTTTGGAAAGTTTTGTGAGTTTGTCAATTGTAATAGTTTTAGATTGTGTAGTTTTTAAGCTCTATGAGACTTTGTTTAGTAATGATCAGTAATTCGAGTTCTTCCTCTCTCGAGTCCAAATGTTGCTACAGTCTGTTCTGGAAAATGATATGCTTATATGGTGCACCTGGAACATTCAGGGGAGCCATTGCCCAGTCAAGAGGAAAAACTTACTTTCTAGTCTTAAAAAAGAGAGGGGGGATTTTATCCTATTGCAGAAGATGCACCTCAATGACAAGGAACATTTGACGTTATAGCAGGGCGGGTTTGAACGGGATTTTATTTTTGTCTTTTAATACTAGGAGTAGGGGAGAAGCCGTACTAGATAAGAAGAATCTTCCATTTAAATGACTTGATTGTATTTGATACTCACGGAAGGATCATAATCCCTCAAGCCTTGAACTATGGTAAATAATCCAATATTTTGAATAGTAATTGCGACACTCCACCCCCACCCCGGTGCACCCTCTTAAAATCCTGGTAGATGCATTTTACAAATTCAGTTATCTTGCATCATGGCACATTATCGTAGAATGAGATTTCAACTGTCTTATGGAACCCACGGTGGACAGAATGTCCAAAGGTCCCTCAATACCCTCGTTATAATGTAACCAATTGGTGGATTTGTGTGCAGAACTAGAGCTGGTGGATGTCTGGAGGCACATCTACCTCACAAGTAGGGCTTTTAATATCTTCTTTTACCCGCAGAAATGCCACACCAGGTTTGATTCCTTCCCCATCCCTGCAACAATCTTAGATTCGGTGGCATCCTGCACAATTGGGAATATTACCATTTCTGACCATACTTATTGAGAAAGATTTAGGGAAATATAACAGATTCGAGACACTGGCGAATGTATCCCTTTATTATTAAGACTAGTTAGTTCATTGAGTATTGCTGTAATGAATTCAGATCTTTCTTAGCCATTAATTCAGATTCAACCAGTAACCCATCCATTCTATAGGAAATTGTTAAGGCTTATGCCAAGGGAATAATTATCTCTTCAGATGCAGTAGAAGAGGGAGCAGGAACGCTGGTTTGAGGCACAGCTGAGGGCAGCCGAGAGGGCATACTGTGATAGACCCTCAGTGGCTAAGCTGCAGAGGATCGGTCTACAGTGAATTCCACGCTCACACAGACAGCCAAGAAGGAACTTACTTTTGCTAAACAAAGGCTGTTTGAACATGGTGATAAGCCAGGCAGGTATTTATTCTATCTTGCCAGGAAAACGAGCGCCCCTCTCAGCCATTACCTCAATTAGAAAAGTACGGTGATCCTTACCTTCAATTCCAAAAAGATTAATGTCTCCTGTCCGAGATTTTTCTACAAATTATTTCAGACTAAGCATTATGTGGATAGATTGATTAAGATGGAGTCATTTTTCATTTTACAGGAGTAGCCCCTGAATAAGTGTTGTGCCTTAATGCACTATTGTCTGCGCAGGAGGGTGTGAAGCAGCTTCAGAATGTAAAGGTGCACATTCCTGACAGATTTCCTCGTGAATTTTATAAATAATTTATAAACCTATTGTCAGGGCTGATGTTTAACATGTTCTGTCATCATACAGTCAGTAACCCCTCCCTCCATCCTTAAGAGAGGCTCATATCTCTCTGATGCTGCAGAAAGGAAGACCCTGGAAGATTATGCTTCCTACCCTCCAATCTCACTTTAAAATGTTGGATTCAAATTCCTGTCTGAGACTCGTGCATTCAGGCTGGAAACTTTGCTGCCTTCCGTTGCCAAAGGCGACCAGGCAGGCTTTATAAAGGGCCACAGATCTTCCTACAATGTGAAGAGTTTACTCAATATGATCCAAGATTGTCAACAACAATTTGTCCAGGGATTATTAATTTCTTTAGATAGAGACGGCATTTGATTGGGTTGGGTGGCCGGGTCTCTTCTGTACATTAGAACGGGTTGATCTATGCAAAGTTTTTATCAAGTAGGTGAGGGTCCTTTACCGCGATCCTCTGGCTGCAGTTCTCACTAATGGTGTGGCCACCAGTAATATTAATATTTCTCCAGGCAGCCGACAAGGTTGATACCTTTCACCATTGTTGTTTAAGTTGGTGATTGAGCCACTGGCGGAGGCCATCCATAGGGATGACAACATATCTGCCCCAGCAGTGGGATAGAATTCTCGAAAGATTACATTGTATGCAGATGAGGGTCTTATGTTTTTTGTCAAATCCCGCAATTTCGGCAGGTCATGTGATGCAATGCATTGATTCGCTTGTTGCCTTTCCGGGCGATAAGATTAATTTTACAACTTTGGAGGCCATGCCTTTGGGAGGTCTCAAGGAAATACCTGATACTGAGGGCAAATCCTGGTTTCCTTTTAAATGGTCACAGTGGTGGTTCTCTATTTTAGTATATTCACGACATCTGTCTTTGATCATTTATTTAACGTGAACTGCGTCCATTTCTTTGACAAAATTAAACAAGACCTTCAAAGATGGGAGGCATTTCAAATATTCTGGCTAGATCGGATAGCTGTTATTAAAATGAATATCCTTCCTTATTTCCTAGACACCATGTGAATGCTTCCTTTGATGTTTCCCAGACAAATATTTCGGAAACATAATGGCTGGTTTAGCTCTTTTATTTGGCACCATAACCGATTCCTTATCAAGCTAACAACATTGCAACTGTCCCACAGAATGTTGGGGGGTAGATCGCCCAGATTAAAAGCTATCAATCCAGCTCTTTTATCATCCTATGTTAGTGCCTGGGCCGCTGAGGACTCGGCGTCAATACGGCTAGGCATTGAGCCCTCTCAGACAAAGTGAACCCTTATTAGTCTGTTGTTCTTAGATAAAATGACGACATTTATGGAGTATTGTCAAAAAGTAATGATTATCAAAACTGTTAAAACTTGAAGAACTTGCCCTCAGATCGAAGGCAATACAGCCAAAATCATGTTTCTTACCCCTTTAATTGCTATACCAGGTTGTCAACCGGGGATAATGGATTCCAGGTTTAAACTATAGGCAGCGAGGGGGGTACCTTGCTTGGGTGATTTAGAATTAGTAGAATCCCTACAGTGTGGATACAAGCCCTTGGGCCCAGCAAGTCCACTTCGACCCTCTGAAGAGTAACCCACCCAGACCCATTCCCCTACCATCCTATATTTATCCTGACTAATGTCTGAACGTACAGATCCTGGAACACTTTGAGTGATTTAGAATTGGCCAATTTATCTAACCTGCACATCTTTGTGACTGTAGGAGGAAACCTACGCAGACACAGTTGAGAACATACTAACTCCACACAGGCAATCGCCAAAGACTGGAACCAAACCCGTGACCCTGGTGCGCTGAGTCAGCAGTGCAAACCACTGACCCAGCACATGTTACTTGAGGGAGAAACAATGATATCATTTGATCAAATAACTCGTAAGTATGGACTATCTAGTAGAGACCACTTTTGTTTTTGTTCCAGATTAGAGATTTGATTAAAAAACACAATTTTCACAGACACTTATAGATCCAATACAGAGAAGCAGGTGATTATTGTAAAGAATACACTCTCTGCCAGTTCCCTGTATCATTTGTTGGTCAGTGAAGACTGTGCAGCTTTGTGATGCCTGTGCGAGAGAGTTGGCGGGGTTAGATCCTTTTGGAGACATGGGAGGATATTTGTGAAAATGCTCGAAGGATTTTGATCTGTAATAGGACCCATTCCATGTAGTTGCAAATTCTTCATAGGGTCTATCTGACACCAGATGTTCTCTCAAAATTTAGTGTGGGATTATCTTCAGCATGTCCAAAATGCAGAATGACTACAGGCACTCTTACTAATTGCATGTGGTCCTGCTGCAAACTTTGTATATATTGGAGCAGTGTGTTAGGTGTGGTAGAGTGGGTCTTGGGGACCGAATTGGAGATGGACACGGTTTCCCTTTTCCTGCGCCTGCGCAGAGTATCTTACGCAGATTCATATGGGAAAAAATATATCATTACTTTCTGTGCTAGGAAATAATATTCTGTGGTATTGGACGTCTGAAACTCCCAGGGTGTGTTGGGTCTTTGTAAGCTGATCATGGAGAATATCACTTCGGAATTTCTCACCAGCATGGTGCACCAAAAAACAGAGATTAATATAAGTCATAGAATCATAGAGATGTACAGCATGGAAACAGACCATTCGGCCCAACCCGTCCATGCTTGAACTCATATCTTAATACAATCTAGCCCCACCTGCCAGCACCCGGCCCATAACCCTCCAAACCCTTCCTATTCAATATACTCATCCAAATGCCTCTTAAATGTTGCACTTGTTCCAGCCACCCCACTTCACCTAGTAGCTCATTACATACACGTACCACCCTCTGTGTGAAATAGTTGCCCTGTAGGTCTCTTTTATTTCTTACCCGTCTCACCTTAAAATTATGCCCTCCACTCTGGACTCCCTGACCCCAGGGAAAAGACTTTCCCTATCTACCCTATCCATGTCCCTTATACTTTTGAAAAACTCTAT
Source organism: Chiloscyllium punctatum (assembly GCF_047496795.1). NCBI lineage: Eukaryota > Metazoa > Chordata > Chondrichthyes > Orectolobiformes > Hemiscylliidae > Chiloscyllium > Chiloscyllium punctatum. Next base: position 67,595,981 of record NC_092754.1, read on the forward strand.
AATGTCATACCTCAGCAACCGAAGCTCCAGCCTATTCAGCCTCTCTCTATAAGTCAAATCCTCCAATCCTTATAAATCTTTTCTGAACCCTTTCAAGTTTCTCAACATTTTTCCGATAGGAAGGAGAGCAGAATTGCACGCAATATTCCAACAGTGGCCTAACCAATATCCTGTACAGCTGCAACATGACCTCCCAACTCCTGTACTCAATACTCTGACCAATAAAGGAAAGCATACCAAACGCCTTCTTCACTATCCTATATACTTGCGACTCCACTTTCAAGGAGCTTTGAACCTGCAGTCCAAGGTCTCTTTGTTCAGCAAAACTCCCTGGGACCTTACCATTAAGTGTATAAGTCCTGCTATGATTTGCTTTCCCAAAATGCAGCACCTCGCATTTATCTGAACTAAACTCCATCTGCCACTTCTCAGCCCATTGGCCCATCTTGTGAAGATCCTGTTGTAATCTGAGGTGACCTCTTCGCTGTTCACTGTACCTCCAATTTTGTTGTCATCTGCAAACATACTTACTGTACCGCTTATGCTCGCATCGAAGTCATTTATGTCAATGACAAAAAGTAGTGAATCCAGCACCGATCCTTGTGACACTCCACTGGTCAGAGGCCTCCAGTCTAAAAAACAACCGCCCACCACCACCCTCTGTCTTCTAACTTTGACACAGTTCTGTATCCAAATGGCTAGTTCTCCCTGTATTCCATGAGATCTAACCTTGCTAATCAGTCTCCCATGGGGAACCTTGTTGAACGCCTTACTGAAGTCCATATGGATCACATCTATCCCTCTGCCCTCATCAATCCTCTTTGATACTTCCTCAAAAAACTCAATCAAGTTTGTGAGACATGATTGCCCACACATAAAGCCATGTTGACTATCCCTAATCAGTCCTTGCCTTTCCAAATACATGCACATCCTGTCCCTCAGGATTCCCTCCAACAACTTGACCACCACCAACATCAGGCTCATTGGTGTATAGTTCCCTTGCTTGTCCTTACCAACCTTCTTAAGCAGTGGCACCACGTTAGCCACCTCCAGTCTTCTGGCACCTCACCAGTGACTATCCATATTTCAACTATCCCAGCAAGAAGCCCAGCAAACACTTCTCTAGCTTACCACAGAGTTCTAGGGTACACCTAATCAGGTCCTGGGGATTGATCCACCTTTAACCGTTTTAAGATACCCAGCACTTCCTCCTCTGTAATATGGACATTTTGCAACGTGTCACCATCTATTTCCCTACATTTTATATCTTCCATATCCTTTTCCACAGTAAATACTGATGCAAAATACTCGTTTAGTATCTCCCCCACACTTCCTGTGCTAGGAAAAATAGTCTGTTGTGTCTGATGTCTGAAACACTCCCACCCCCCCCCCCCCCCACCCCCCCCACACCCCCCCCCCCCCCCCCACGTGTCTGTTGGCTCATCGTAAGCTCATCATGGAGAATATCCCTTTGGACGTTTTCACCTGTATGGTGCACCAGAAAGCAGAGATTTATATAAGATATAGCAATCTTTTTGGGATTACCACGATTAGGCTTATCTGTCACTCTAAAAAGGGCTTTTATATATCAATGACGATATTGTTGAATGACTCTAATATGAAGAATTGTGAACATATGATTGTGCATTAGTTAATGCTTTCGAAGAACAAGAGCTATCGCTTTGTTATTCTGAGCAGTATTTTTTTTTATTATTTATTGTTTATTTTTGTTTTTCTTCTTTCCGTTTATAGACTTTAACTTATTTTGTTTGTACATGCACATAGGTGAAATATTGTTCAGTTATCTAAGTTGTTTTGTTATTGGTTTAATATAATAATAAAAATCCATTTTCCAGTAAAATAATTTGTTAAAAAAATTAAATTGCTAACATAGATAGAATAGAGTCCCAAAGAGCTCTCATTAGATAGACCACTCATGGTGGTTTATGATGAATATCACGACACTTCGGGTAATGGGGTGAGGTTGAGAGAGCATCCCCTTCATGGTAACCTCAGTCAGTGTGGGGAACTGAACCTGCACTGGTGGCCTTCCTCTCCATCACAAACCAACCATCCAGCCAACTGAGTGGGAGACTGTGTAACTGTTACTCACAGAATCAGTCACAGACAAAGGGCAAGAGAAACATTCATGACAAGGTCAAAGGTATATTTGAGATAACCGTCATGGTAACGGCTGAGGATAAAAACGTTCTCTGCTAGAAATTGTATTTTACATTGAGAAAAGTGTTTGGAAGCTTTCTTTGGCTGAATACAATAAGGTGAGTCAAGTGAAATAACCAGAATGACTAATTGTGATTGGATATCGATAACCGTAAAACAAGTGCATGTTTTTGATTGGTCTGTGGAAAGCATGCTGACTATTGTATGAATTTAGAAAGCAGATGAAATATATTGTTAGGAGAGTCTGTCCCCATGGGAAATGCCTTCGGAACACATGCAAGAAGAAACACTGGGTAAAAAGTTTCTGAGAATCGTCTGCTCGGTAACAGGAAGCTGGGAATTGAATGACTGAAAGTTCCTGTAAGGTGGAGCTGAGAAAACCATCATTTCACTTCCAAACGTATTGAATGTTGGAGCATATTTGAAGTACTGAATGGCCTCATGATGGATTTCAATTGTGTGTGATTTGAAAAACGTACATCTCTACTCCATCCTCTTACATGTCACACACTGGGGCACAGCCGCTTTCCTGCAACTGGGAATAAGTTGGAACATGATCTGGAAAATTCCATAATTGGCATTCTCCAGAATATTCTATAACTCTGTGGGGGGCATTAGAGATGCAGAGAGAAAGTGAGGGAAGGTGCTGTATGCAGTAGTAAGAGTGGTGGAGCATGAGCCTTGTTCGGGAACCGGTGCTATACCAGGCATACAGTGAGTGTGAGGGAGCAGAGAGAATATGGTGACCCTTATCCTAACAGAGTGGGGAAGGTTATTGAAGCTTGCCCTGTTTTTCTGGACATTTACTCAGACCGCAGATACTGCACTGAGCTGGGTGGTGAGCACAGACCAGGCTCGGTGGGTCTGGTTGTGTGATCCCTCTGGGAAGAGAATGGTCTCCTTTTGTACTAGCCCATCCACCTGGACCTCCGTGCCCCTGTCGAAAAACGTGATGTAATTTCCTCTTATCTGCCATGCTCAGGGTAAACTGTGCAGGGCAGCTGCAAACTGAGAAAGCTCAACCGTGTGCCCCTTGGCCTTTTAAAGATGGCCCAGTGTCAGGGGTCATGGAATATCCTGGAGCATCCGGGCGATTTTGAGTATCTCCAGTCATGATGGGTGGGAGAATCGAGCTGGCATTATATGAGAGGGACACAATGGAGTGGGGTGGGTAGCTAATGAGATGAGTTTGGTAAAATAGCACCAGGAAAGCAGTTCAGCCTCGTGCAGATAATCCCTGTCACACTTAATGAAAATGTCACTGAGACAGTTTTTTGTTAGATTCAGCCCAGTGAGGCGAAGACTCTGCTGTCCTCACTCCTAGTTACAAAGCTGCAGAACAAATGCTCATTCAAAAGTCTCCATTGCCTGAACTTACAGCAATATCCCTTTCACTCATCATTCTTCAAAGTACTGACCCGTATTGCATGATACTATCGAAATGTCTTCATTTCAGCATTCTGAAACCTGTGAACATATCCTTCAATGACATTTTTTCTCAGTCTCCCCCACTCTGTTTCCACTCGAAAACACACTTGTTTACAGACATATTGCACGAGACTCCCAGTATGACTGGACCATGGCAACCAGAATGTCCATCCAGACTCACCCCATTCCCCTGCCCTTGTTCTGTATCCCTCTAATCCTTACCTATCTGTGTATTTGTCCAAATGCCTTTTCAATGTTGTTATTGTGCCCACCTCAATCACTTCCACTGGCAGCTCAGTCTGTATGCATACCACACTCTATGTAACAACGTTGCCCCTCAGGTTCCTTTTATATACTTTTTTTTCCTTTCCAAACATTAATGGATATCCTCTCGTCCTCGATTCCCCAACCTTGGGAAAAAATTGAAGTATTCACCCCATGCACGCCTCTCATAATTTTATAAGAGTTACACTTCAATAAGAACCCCCTCGGTATCCTACGCTGAAAAGAAATAAGTTCTAACATGTCCAACCTCTGCCTATAACTTAGAGCCTTTAGCCCAGGAAACATCTTTGGAAATTTGTTCTATGCTCTTTCTCGTTCAATAATATCCTTTCTAGAGCAAGGTGAACAAAACTGAACACAATACTCCAACTGCAGACTTACCAACATCCTGTACAACTGCAATATAACGTCCCAACTTCTATACTCAATGCCCTGATGAAGGCCAGTGTGCCAACAGCCTTCTTCACTGTCCTGTGTATCTGTGACTCAATTTTAAGACAACCGTGCACCTGATCTCCAACGTCCTTTTGTTCCACTACACTCCTTAAGGCCCTCTCATTCATCATTAAACTCCTACCTGGATTTGACGTTCCAAAATGTAAGACGTCACACTTATCCGCATTAAACTCAAATTGCTATTTCTGAGCCCACTTCCTCAGCTGACCAAAGTACTGCTGCAATTTCTGATAATGTTTCTCATTGTAAATGATGCCTCCTAATTTCGAATCATCTGCAAACTTACTAACCTTGTTTTGTGCAGTCTGGTCCAAATCATTGGTATAAGACAACGAACAGCAATGGGCCAAGGACCGAACACTGAGGCACTCCACTAGTCACAGACCTCCAGTCTGACAAGCATACCTCCACCATAGCCATTTGCTTCATAACGTCAAGACAATTGTGTCACCAATTTGCCAGTTTACATTGGAGTCCATGTAACCTAACATTCCAGAACGGCCTACCATGTGGAACCTTATCAATGGCCTTACTCAAATCCATATAGACTGTGTCCACCACCCTGCCCATGTCAACCTTTATGGTCACTTCCTCAAAAACTCTAACAAACATTCTAAGGCATGATCTGCCACGCACAAAGCTATGCTGACTGCTGCAAGTCAAACTCTGTTTTTCCAAATGCATGCATATCTTATATCTCAGAACCTTCTGAAGCAGTTTACCGAAACAGATGTGAAGCTTACTGGTCTATATTTCCCAGGCTTTTCTTTACACCCCCCCCTTGAAGAAGGGCACTCCATTTGTTACCGCCCAGTCTTCCGGGCCCCTGAACTGTCTTCTCTCACCACCTGCAGTGCTCTCGGATATATCTGGTCAGGACCAAGAGATTTATCTGACTTTATGATTTCTAATATGTCCATCAGCACCTCTACTGTGATATGGACTGTACCAAGATATCACAATTAACCTCCCAAAGGTCGCAGGTCTTCATGTTTTTCTTCATGATAAACACAGAGGGGAAATTGAGGACCTCACCCATCTCTTGAGTTTTTACACATGCATGCCCATTTTGGATTTTAAGGCGTCCTATTCTCTCTCTGGTTGTTCTTTTTCTTTTCGGTACTGAATTTGGATTCGCACTAATCTGCTCAGCCAAGGCTATCTCATACCCCCTTTTTCGCCTTGCTGATTTCCTTCTTCAGTAAACTCCTCTATCCCCTGTGTACCTCCAGGGATTCCCTTGATACGAACTGCCTGTACCTGAGCCCTGCTTCATTTTTTTTCTGGTCAGACCCTCAATATTTCTTGTAATCCAGGGTTCTCTCTTCCAGCCTCACTTTCCCTTCATCCTCACAGGAACATATAGACCTTGAACTTGAGCTATCTCACTTTTGAAGCCCTCCCATTTGCCCGGGATCATTTTACCTCGAAATAAACTACTCCAATTCCCCTGCAATCCACTGTCTAATTCCAACAACATACGCCTTTCCCCAATTTAGAACGTTAATCTGTGGACCAATTTTGTCCCTACCATTACTATTTTAAAACTAATACAGCTCTAGTCACTATTCCCAAAATGCTCGCCCACTTTACCTCCGTCACCTATCTGAACTTATTTCCCAACAGTAGGTCGAGTTTGTCCCTTCCCCAATAGGAACCTCTCAATATTGCTTGTGGAAGCTTTCCTGAACACGCTTAACAAATTACGTTCCATCTAAGTTCTTAACCCATCTGGAAGTCCCAGTCTATGTTAGGAAAATTAAAATCACCTATTATGACAACCCTCTTGCTCCTGCAAGTCTCACCAGTGCCCCTGAAATTTTGTTCCTCTAATTCCCATTGATTATTTGGAGGCTTACAGTGCAACCATCACCATCCCCCTCTTAATTCTTTGCACCGTTCACAAAACCACATTGGATATTATCTCTGTTATTTCAACTTTAAATACTAGAGTGATATGCGCCTTAATCAGAATTATTGGTATTGAAATTGTTTCCATTTATATCTCTTCCTCACATTGATTTTCATATTCGCAGCACCCCTTGTCAAGGTACAGTGCAGATATGGAGCTGTAAATAGATGGGAACTGCACATTCTGTCATGTCCAGCATTAGTTACATTTTTCCCCACACTGGGCAGTGATCTAATACAGTGTTACCAAACAATGCAACCGCCTGTGTTTGTATATGAATGAACCAGTGCGGACTGCACAGCTCCCCACACTGAACATTTAGTCCAGGATTATAGATCAAGCATTGGTGTGGGCTGCATAGAGTTTCACTCTGGACATTGCTGGGTTGCATACAGCTGTACACTAGCCGGATCTACACAGTGCTCCATTCTGAATATGTAATGGATGGGCTGGTTATACGAGTTGGATTGAGAATGTGAGAGTACGAAACATCTGACAATACCTTTATTTTGTGTTTTCATTCTTGTCATTGGACCCCTCAAATCCTGACTTATCTTGTTAGACCCATCCTTCTGGATGAGTTATGGTGACTGTTGTTACAGCATCTGAGTCTGCAACATGACCAAGAAACGGAGCAGAGGCTGCAGAGAGGGGAGTCTCCGTAAAATGGAATGAGGGAATCACAATCAGATCAGCCGTGGTCTTAGAGAATGGTGGGGCAGGATTGAATGGACCACTAATGCAACCTATTCATATATTTCTGTTTGTTCCAAGCAAACTCCCCTTCTCTCCCAGTGTCCCATACTTGTGGGGAGTGAGTCACCTCCTGCTGCCCTTGCATAACAGGATGCTAGGGCCTCACAACCTCCTGATTTCCCTTTGCCCCAGTTTCGAGCTCTGAGTGACTCACTCATCTCCCTGTGTCACAGTCTGAAGCAGTTGAATGACTGCGTCCTGTTATGTGTCCCAATCTTGGGCAGCTGAGTGACTGCCTCCTGATCCAAGGTTTGCGAAAGTAGATGCCCCCCTCCTGCTACTGACTGACAGGTTCCAAAGCTCTGTGCTCACCTGCTGCTCCTGTGGAATGGAGTCGAGGGCCTCAATGGCCTCTTCACATTCCTTACAGCTTCTCTTGTCTAAAAGCCTTTCCCCTGTTTCTGTAAAACACCATCAAAATCTGAATGATGTATTTTTGTATTTTACTCTCAGTAATTGAACAAACAAGCTGACTGACAGAATTCAGAAGCTGAGTAGCCTCTTCCTGTTCTTGTGTCATACACTCAAGAGGGAATAGAGTTTCAGAGATGTACAGCATGGAAAAAGACCTTTCAGTCTGATCGCCCATACCGACCAAACATCCTAAATAAATCTCGTCCCCCTTGCCAGCACTTGGCCCATCTCCCTCTAAACACTTCCCATGCATGCATCCATCCAAATGCCTTTTTAAATGGTGTAACTGTACCTGCCTCCACCACCTCTTTTGGCTGTTCAATCCATACACACAGCGGTCTCTGTGTGAAAATGTTGTCCCTCATGTTCCTTTTTAAATCTTTCCCCTCTCACCTGAAACCTTTGTCTTCTAATTTTGGACTCGCCTATCCTGGGTAAAAGACGTTGACTGTTTATCTTATCTATGCCCCTCACGATTTTATAAACCCCTTTAAGGTCACCCCTGAGCCTCAACACTTGAAAATAGTCCCAGCCTGTTCAAACTCTCCCTGTGACTCTAACCATCCAACATCTGCAACATTATTTTAAGTCTCTTCTGCACCCTTTCAAGTTTGACAACATCTTTCCTACAGCAGGGAGACCAGAATTGAAGGCAGTATTACAAAAGTTGCCAAACCAATGTCCTGGACAGCTGTAACATGTCATTAAAATGTTTAGACTCAAAGCACGGACCAACAAAGGGAAGATCACCAAGTGACTTCTTCACTGCGCTGTCTACCTGTGACAGCATTTTCAAGGAACAGAGAACCTGCACCACAAGGTGACACAGAAGCTCAGTGACTAGAATTGCTGCTTCAGAGCGCAGCGATCTGGGTTTAATTCTATCCTTGAATGACTGCCTGTGTGGAGTTTGCACATTCTCCCCATGTCTGCATGAGATTCCTCCGGATGTTATGTTTTACTCCGACAGAATAAAAATATACAAATAAGGTTAGATTGGTCATGCTAAATTGCGTAAAGTACCCAGGGATGTGTAGGTGAGGTGGATTAGCCATGGGAAATGCAGGTTAAGAGGGATAGGGTAGGGGTTGTCCAGTGGGATACTGTTTAGAGGTTGTTTCCTAACTGTAGGAATTTGATAATTTCGATGGAGTTCTCCTTGATTGGCAGCTTTCGATAGAACCCTACCTGTATGGCTTGCCTTAATTTATCTTGCTAAAATGTAATAGTTCACATTTATCGAAAATAAACTCCATCTGCCACTCCTCGGCTCACCTAAGCAAAGTCCCATTGTGGTCTGAGAGATGATTCTTTACTGTCGACTACACCACCAAATTTGGTATCATCTACAAACTTACTGACCGTACTTCATATACTCAAGTGCAAATGATTTGTATCAGTGACTAAAAGCAGTGGACCCACTATTGATCTTTGCAGCACTCCACTGGTCACAGGTCTCAATGTTTAATGAACAAATATCCACTGTCATGCCCTGTTTCCAATATTCAAGAAAAAACTTGGATCTAAATGGTGAGCTCTCCCTGGATCCCAGGCAGTCTAACCTTGCTAACCAGTCTACCATGTAGAACAGTTTGGTTTTCTTCCTGAATTCCATAAAGACAACATCCACTGTCCTGCCTTCATCAATCATCTTCATCACTTCCTCAAAACATTTCACCAAGTCAGTGGGATGCGATCTCCAATGTACAAAGCCCTCTTCAGTCCTTGTCTTTCCAAATGCATATCGATCTTTTTCCTCGAAATCCCCTCCAACAATTTAGTCACCATTGACGTCAGGCTCACCGATCTATAGCTACCTGTTTTTTTCCCTTACTTTCTTAAATATTGACACTGTGTTCGCAGCCCTCCAGTCTTTTGACACCTCACATGTGGAAATCAATGTTACAAATATATCAGCAAAATGCTGAGCACTTTCTTTCCTAGATTCCCACAAACATTTGGGATACAACTGATCAGGTCGCAGGGATTTGTTCACCTTTATGTGTTTTAAAATATCCAACACTCTTTGTAATATAGAAACTTTCAAGGTATCACTATATATTTCTTCATTCTCTCGCTCTTGTAACCTCCTCCACATTAAATACTGAGAAGAAATACATGTGTCATATCCCTCCAATCTCCTGTGGTTCCACACACAGGTAGCCTTACTGATCTTAAAGGGGCCCTATTCACTCCCTAGTTAATCTTTTGACATTAAAGGATTTGTATAATTTCTTCAACACCTCGTTAACCGTATTTCTAAAGCCATCCCTTGTCCACATTTTGTCTGGCCTGATTTCGCCATTGACTGTACACTTGCTGCCCTTACACACCTCTCGGGATTCACTTGACCTCAGCTCTGTTTACCAGACATATGCCTCCTTCCTTACCTTGACCAGACCATCAATATATCTGGCCATCCAGAACTCCCTGAACACACCAGCCTTGACCCTCTCACTAATGGGAACACGTTGGCTCTGGACTCTCTGAAACCAAGTTTTGATGGCCTTGCATTTCCCAACCATCCCTTTACCTGTGAATAGGGTATTCCAATCAGCCTTTCACAGGGCTCACCTAACACTTTCAAAATTGGCCTAAATCAAAGTTAGAGCTTCAATGTTTACATCAGGTGTTGCCTATTCCCAAACTAATTTAAAACTAATATTTATGCGTAACAGACTTGGAAGTTTAATAAGGACTTCCTGTCCCTCTGTAACAGGCTCGAGAGGCTGAATAGGCTCCTCCTGTCCCTCTGTAATAGACTGGAAAGGCTGAATGGCCTCCTCCTGTACGTGTGTAACAGACCCGAGACATTAAATGCCACTGCAACCCATGGATTACGAGCAGCCGTTAAACTGTATCTGATGAAGATCCATCCCTTCTCAGTTACAGAAACACAAACAACACAATGTACTCCAGGTGCCCTCTCAGTTACACCTCATACAGCAGCAGCGACATATCTCTTTGTTTTGAATGATTCTGTTGGCAAAATATGCCAATATTTTAGATTTCCACCTTTTCAAGTAGCAACAGATTAATATGGGCTGAATGGCCTTCTCGTATCCCTTTGTAAGGGGCCGATAGGGACAGAATAGCTTCGGCCTGTTGCTCAGCAGCAATCTCAATGCTCTGTCGCAAGGTTATGAAAGGATTTGATAACACGGCACTTAAAATCAGGAGGAGCGTCACACTGGTCAATAAGTATTATACTTTGGGTTAAGGCATCTAGAAACTTGCCCACCTGACTATTTTTTATGCAGCCAATCTGTTATTTTATAATTGCCTCCTTTCATAAACAGAGTGGAACACATATAGACCACTCCAGTGCCTTTTAATCCTCTCATATACAAGTTTTAAAAAAAGATTCAAAAGATTTAAAGATTTTTGGTCCATCCCTCAGCAACCCTCATCCATTCCATCCAAACCCGGTAAATGTTCCCTTTTATAGCGATATGAAAAATGATGTGTGGAACTGGTTAACTGAGCCTGTTTGTTTAGTCATGATTTGGAGATGCTGGTGTTGGTCTGGGGTGTACAAAGTTAAAAATCACACAGCACCAGGTTTTCGCCCAACAGGTTTAATTGGATGCACACTAGCTTTCAGAGCGCCACTCCTTCATCAGGTGATAGTGGAGGACACACTTCTAAGGCACAGAATTTATCACAAAAATTTACAGTGTGATGTAACTGAAATTATACATTGAAAAATACCTTGATTGTCTGTTGAGTTTTTCATCTGTTCGAATATCATGATAGTTTCACTTCTTTCATGTGTAAATTACAAAACCTTTTTTTCTTTTAAAGTTGCATTCTCAGGTTAGCAGTAACAACGAGTGTTAGTTAGACAATATTTTGAAGGTGTTAGCCCTTGTGTTCTCTGTCTATACCATAATGTTTAGATCGATTCTAATCTGAAAAGTGAGATAACAGAGTTTTACATGAATTCATGCAGTTTTTGAGCTCAGAGTACTACATGAATGCATGCAGTTTTTGAGCGAAGTGCAATGCAACTCTGCAAGTACAAATTCACCCCACAAAATATATTTGTGCATGTGGGTCTTTGTCTGTTTGTATGTGTGTGTTTCTCTTAGTTGTGGGTTGTGGGTGTGAGATGGAGTGTATATGTATGTGTAGTGATTTAGAGTGTCTTAAGTCTGTGAGGGGGTGCATGTGTCTGGGTGGGGGGCTTGAGTATCAGTGAGTGAGAGTGTATATGTGTATGCATGAGTGTAGAGTGGTCTAAGTCTCTGAGCGGATGCCTGTGAGAGTGTGTGTGTCTGTAAGGGTGTGTGTGTCTGTGTACGTGTCTGTGTACATATGTGTCCGTACGAATGTGTGTATAGGAGTGCCTGTGTGTGTGTATGTGTGTGCCTGTGTGTGTGTGTGTGTGTGTGTGTGTGTGTGTGTGTGTGTGTGTGTGTGTGTATAGTACAATGGTGGTCGCCTGCAATGTGACATTAACCCAAGGCCCCAGTTGAGGCCCTCCCTATGGGAACCGAAATTTGTAATCAGCTTCTGCTCGGCCACTTTTCGCTGCTGCCTGTCCTGAAATCTGCTTTGAAGGATGGTCACCAGAAGGTCCGAGGTTGAATATCCTGGACCACTGAAGTGTTCCCCAAATGGGAGGGAACCCTCCTGTCTGTTGATGTTTTGCAGTGTCCATTCATCCGTTGTCGTAGCCTTTGCTAATTTTCCCAGTGTTTGTTCAGTGACTGTGCTTAATGCCAATCTCCATGGATTCTAATTATCCCAGAGGAGGGTTTCCATCTTTTAATGATAGATGGGCGCCGTTCAATGTGGTATCCCATAACATGAGCGGGAGCATCACCGACATCACTGACAGGGAACAGCAGACCCAGAGAGAGGGGGAGGAGAGATCAGTATCTGAGACCATTAGACTGGAATGTTCCAAAAATGAATCAGAATCTGGAAACATTAGACTGGCATGTTCCAACAATAGACAGGAGTTTGTACATTTATGTTTGGCGTCTTTCTGCATTTTATTCGTTGTCATTATCATGGCGGATCTATTATGCTCTTCTCATTATTCAATATTTTTATTATCCTTTTCTGGCTATTATTGGTGTTCCTGGTAAGTGTCAACGTCCAGATTTTTTTGTTCTAAAAACCGATTATGACTGTATTACTGTTCTTTTATATCGTCTACACTTCTTGCCACTATTATTTTACTGTTGAAACTCTGATTCCAGATATTTACTCTACAGACCACTACTAACTATATCAACGCATGTGTTCAATGACTGTCTCCCTCTCTGAGCTGGCAGTGTTACTCTCTATGTTGACCGACTCAGTTCCAGCGGAGACCTACAATTTACTGTATCATTGCCTTTGTTATTTAAATATAAAGAGCAGGGAAGTCACTCTCTACTGTTCTGTTTCCAAACTCCACTTCCTGCCACTGTTTCCATCCCATCCCTGGGCAATATCTGCGACTGGGATCTAATGTGTGTGATAATGCTGTCACTTTTTAAAAAAAGATTATTTTCTCCTTTCTTTAAATAAGAGATCTTAAAGGCCAAACTGCCTACTGGAAACGGCTCAAGTAAATAACTTACGATGCTTTTAGGGTTTATAATATATAGCAGTAACAACGGCCTAGTAACTTATCCCCAGCTGCTACTCTCTGAAACCTGACTTGATGCTGTTTCCTCCTGAATTGGAGAACTGTATGCAAGAATGAATGTCTGAATGTTCCATTTTTCCAAGGGATGTGTTTATGGGATGTTGGTATATTGGAACAGTTCATTTGTGGAAGGTACTGTATCCATTATTCGGTAATGGTTTCCAATTGTTAAATTATTCTAAATTCCTATTCATTTTGTATGGATTTTCATTAGGGTCTTTAAGTATGTTGTGTTTTGCTTAATGGTGAGTGGTTTGACTAGTAACATCACATCTGGAGCTCCCACTTCACATCTACCTTTAAAATAAGGAAAGGTTGGCATCCAAGCTACCTTCGTAAACTAGTTTGAGTCAGTCTGGTTGGTCTATAACAAACTGGGGACTCTTGTCTGGTTCTAAATCGATAATACTAAACTGGGTTTAGAATTACAATCCCTACAGTATGCAAACAGGCCATTCAACCCAACAAGTCCACACTGACCCTCTGAGGAGTAACCTACCCAGACCCATTCCTCTACCCTATTATTACACATTTACCTCAACTAAGGCACCTAACCCACACATCCCTGAAAACTATGAACAACTAACCATGACCAATTCACCTGACATGCACATTATGGGTTGTGGGAGGAAAACAGAGCATCCAGAATAAGATCATGCAGACACTGGAGAGTATGCGCCGGGAGGCTATTGGGTTCAAAGGTTCATGTCTTTGGTTACAGATGTTGAATTCGGTTGGTTTAAACAGTTTATTATGTATAAAGATTATTTCAGTCATAAAGAGTTCTCTGGGTGTGGAAGAAATGAAGTTGGAGGTTTTATAAAAGGTAATGAAGGCAAAGCTGTAGGAATTGACAGTCAAGCTGGAGTTGGGGCTGTGTTTGTCTGTGAGAAAATGAGAGATAATTACAGCTCGAGCTTGGCAATTACATTTGGTGGAAACGCCATCAGAATCTTTGGAAATGGCTAGAATTCAATTTCAAATGAGGCGCCTTGAACATGAGAAGGAATTGAAACTGTTTGAATTATGATGAAAAGTAGAAATAAAAGAAAAGGAAATGAAGAAGAAAGAAAGAAAAAGAGAGAAGAAAAGCAGAGAGTTTCAATTTCAAATGTTAGTAATTAGAGAGGAAAGTTGACATATAGGGTCGAGAGGAAGGTAGATGGTAGGCTGGGTAAGGAGGATAGTGAGGATGAGCAACCCCATAGGAGCCAAAGGCCTGATGGATATCTGTTTAAATAAACCCAGGCATTATCTAAATTTGATGAGAAGAATGGGGGAGCCTTTTTAATTTCATTTTAGAAATTGGCTAAAAAAATGCAGTGTCCAGTGACCATGTGGATTTAGTTGATCCAAACAAAGCTGATAGGTATTTGCATCCCTATCGGAGGAGGTATCTAAGGAGGAGGAGGAGGTTGAGAAAGCCATCTGAAGTGCATATGAGCTTGTGCCAGAAGCCGACAGTGTTTCAGGAATCTAAAATAGTGTCCCTGGTTAAACGCACATTGAGTTTGAAAGAATCAAACAAAGTAATTTTGAAAAGTGGGGAAGGGTATTAAAAACAGAGCAAATCTATGACACTGTTAGAGAGATTCTTATTTGGAGAAGTTCAACAATTCACTTCCTGCAGTCGTGACAACTCGTGTGGAAGAGCAGAGAGTTGAAACGGCAAGATTAGAAGCTGAAATGGCTGATGATAATGATTTGGCTCAGAAATCAAAGGCTGGTTTCTGTGAGGGATTGAGAAGAATGTGCGAGATCTTCTTAAAACATATACCTGTGAGAGTAAGGTTTATTGGCATAGGCCAGGAGTAGCAAGTAAAGGGGTTACAGCATTAAGAGGCACAGAAGCATGTAATTCTTTTATGCTGAGACATGAGGAGCTGTCATTCAGAAGGACTATTGGAGAGATGAGAAGTGCTCCATTACGTAATGTGTGGTTGGAGCGTCCAGGGGAAACATCAACAGATTTATTCCACAATGGAGAAGGAGGCCTTGAGCTTGGTGTTGGCGTTACAACATTTCAGCATTTGAATTGCAAATAACAGACCTGAGACAAATCTTTATCACTGATCATGACCCCTTCAAGTTATTGAAGACGTTTAGGGCGACGAATACCAGTCTGTTTCGATTGAGTTTATTATTGCTGCTATTCAATTTGAAATTATACTGTTGACAGGGCGAGAAACCTAAGATTTGACACGTTGTGGAGACTTGGATGAAGAAAGACAAAGGCATTCTGTGGCAGGAGGAAAATGACTGAAATCGAATCGAGTTGTGAATCGAGTCAACGTAACATATATGCATTTCAGTCTACTAATAGAGGACGATTAGCAGGTCTAAAATTAAACAATTTTTGTTTCTTGATGGATCATTTTGTTAAAGGTGAGTTGTGAGTTTACTATCGCTGTAAAGAGGTTATGTTCTCTTAGGTTGTTTTTGAAGGGAGGTTATAAAGGCAGAGGTGCAGAACTGCTGTCTGAACACAGTTTAAGTAAATAACTGAGGAGGCCTTTAGGTTTTATTAAATGGTGGTAACAATCGAAGGGCAGTTGCCAGCTCTCCCAGACCAGGTTTTCTCATTTTGTTTTTATCTGCAGCATTCAGAAGCTGTTGGGGATCCTCGAAGGGTTGGAAGTATCAATACTTGATCCCCAGCTGCTTTTCTCTCTGAGATCTCTGTTCATGTTGTTTCCTCCTGGATCAGAAAATTGCATGTAAGAATCTGTATTTGAATATATCTTTGTGCAAAGCAGTGTATACCAAGAAGGTATAGTATCTATTGTTTGTGTAAGTGTTCCAACATATAAGCTATCCCAAAATGTTCTTTTCTTCGATTGGATTTTAAACAAAACGTTTGAATAGATTATATTTTGCTTAATGTTGAGAGGTGTGACCAGTCACAACATATCTGGAACGCACACTTCACATCTATGTTTAAAATAAGAATAGGTTTGGGTCTAAGCGGCCTTCTTAAAATATTTTGCGGGGATCTGGTCTGGTCCACAACACTTGTAGCCGAGGGGTTTCTGACTGACTCCTGTAATTGGAAAGTTAGTGGAGGTGCTGGGGATGGTTTGCTGGAGGCTGTGCTGTGAGTTGCCTCAGACATTCAGGGAGACCTGAGGATTTGGTGACTCAACTCTGGATGGAGCCTGGGGACTGTAGTTACAGCATCTGGGTCTGTAACATGAACAACAAATGGAGCAGAGGTTGCAGAGAAGGGAAATTCTGAAACCACGAGTGAGTGTGTGCGGGGAAAAGGATCTGCTGTATCCACCCCAAGTTTTCCATGAACAGCTTCCCAAGCTACACTTAACCCAGGAGCAGACTGTGAGGGGACCCTGACTGAACAAGTAGCTGGTCACAGAGCGGTTTCACCTCCTTCAACACGTCCTGCAGCATCACACCAGGGAGCGCGTGCTGCTGCCAGTGGCTGTTAGGGTCACTGTTTCATTCAGCTGCTATGATCCAGAACTTTCTAGGCAGAACTAGGTGACATATCCATCATTTCCCAGTACCTCAACATTGATGTCACCATTCGGTGATGGAGGATATATGTGGTGGATGAGGTAAATACATTATTTCTCCAACAGCAGGGAGCTGCCAGGTGTATTCAATATAGTGGTATTCCGGATGGTGTGCATGGCATCTGCAGAATACCCATGTCAATGGGGAGAGGTAGAGGAACTGAAGGAACTCTCTCTCTCTCTATTAATGTTACAGTGTACCCATGCACAGTACATCATGTTGGTGAATACCCACTGTCCTGGCAGCAGTCATGGTCTCTTCATTCAGAAGCAGTCAGCCATTCCCAATGTCACTGGGTGTCCACGTAGAAAGAAATGAATATATCTTGGATAAAGGCTGTCCTCTTGATGCACGTTTCAAAACACCATCCGCACCACCAATCAACCACATTAAAGTATTCCATGTGTAGGGAGAGCAATGGGGTCACTTGGAGCGTCAAGGAGCAGACGATCAGGGATGGAGCAAAACCTCCCATGTCTGAACGGGTTTGAGTGAACCAACTAGTACACAGTATCAATAAGTCCTAAAATCCCTCTACATGTCAGTAACATATTGCTTTCCGTTATTCCTGTAAATGAAATGACAGGTTATATCATGTTAAATTTCACCTTCCAAACTGTTATCTATTGCCTTTACCTCTCTGTATCTATTTGCAGACTCTCCACCCTCTCTTGATAATTTTATCTTTTGCTTACCACAGCGACATCACCAAACTCAGCACCTGTATATCTGTTCCATCCTCCTGATCATTAATATAGACTGTAAATAGTCGAGAACCAAGTACTGGTTACTCTGTGACCCTACTGGTTACGTTCTGTCTAACTGATTGAGACTGATTTATCCTGAGTGCCTGCTCCTGTATGATACCCTCTCCTTCCCCATTCCTATGCAACACAGTCGAAGGGTTGAAAAAGAACAAGGGGCATCTGTGAGGAATCCAACCCTTCGATGAGGCTGATGTCAACGCGCCCTCTGTTCGACGTTCCTGCCATCTCTCCACCCTAAACCCTAGTCTCTTGTTGTAGATTGCGCCACATGAAAAAAAATCCACTCCATATCTACACATTCAATTATTTTTAGCATTTCACAGCCCTCAATGAGCTCTCCTTTCATTCATATAAACTGGAGAGTATAGGCCGAAACTGCTCACTTTCTCTTCATAAGACAAACACTTCAAACATGGAATCAATCTAATGAAGCTCTTCTGAATTGCCTCCAATGGAAATACCTCATTCTGCAGGATACCCAAACTGTACTCCAGTTGCAGCCTCACTAATGCCTTGCATAGCTACACCAACACTCCCTACCTTTCTACTGTATCCTTTTATAAATAAACACTGAAATTATTCTTGCATGTCTCATTACTTGCAGTACCCACAGGTAGGTTTTCTGTGATATGCAAGCAGACACCCAGATCCCTCTGCACCTAAACACTTTGAACTTTCTCTCCATTTAGAATATAATTTGTCTTTCTATTATACTGGCCAACTTGAATAGTCCCATATTTATTCACTTTAATTTTCCTTGCCAAATGTTGGCCCATTCACCCAACCTATCCATATAGTTTTTAAATCTCTTGCATCATCATTCCGAAGTAATTTCCCATCAATGCTCGTGTCATCTGAAAATGTGGCATCGTAAATTCTATCCCATCAACCAAGCACAGTACTACCATCAATCGCAAATGGTTGAGGCATGAGTACTGAAATCAATGGCACCCCACAAATTGCATTTGCCAAAATGACACATTTATTCCATCTGACTCCACTTTGTTGGTTAACCAATCCTCCATCCAAGCTAATAAATTACTCCTCACCCCATTCTGTCTGATCTTACCACTTACTCTTTGGAGAAGCGAAATATCCGATGCCTTCAGGAAGACCAGATATGTTCCATCTCCAGGATTCCCACGCTCCACATTGTTTATGACATCTTCAAATAACAAGCAAACAATTCAAACACGACTTAGCCTTCGTAAAACCATGTTGAGTCTGATTGTGGTTTAACGTTGCAAATGTCCTGAACAATGGACTCTAACAATTTGCCTTAAATTACAATAGTTTATTGTTACACTTTAGTCCCGAATGTATACCATTATTATAAGTTGTTCCCTTTCGAAAACCTTCACGTTTTCTTTGAATTCCTATTTAATGGGCACACGTTTTTAAGAGATCTGCTCCAATTGCTGCATAAGCGGTATGTGTGGCTGAATGGACTCACCATCGTGCTGGTGGGCTGACGTCTTTCTGGTGTTTCCATGTTGTCATCGCCAAGGCCCGAATGACCTCCTCCTGTTGATGCTTTAGAGGATTGGGAGATTATGGAGTCTTACTGTTGCTGTGTAACATTTTAAGGAGCTGATGGGTCTTCTCATACTTCTCCATAACAGGTGGAAACACTGAACGGTCTCTTCATGTGTACCGGAGATGGGAGTGTGGGATTGATTGGTCTTCTCTTGTTCCCATACAACAGACACGTGTCGAAATTACCTTTTCCTTTCTCATGAAAGAAGTCTCAGATAGTTTTTATCCTTATCCAATTCCCTTACAATAGGCTCGGTGGGTCTGAATAGCCTCCTGTTATCCCAGTGTAACAATCCCCAGTCACTGTGTGACCTCTTCCAGTTCCTATGTTACAGACTTGAGGAGGCTGAATGGACTGATCCTGTTGCTGTTTAACAGGATACTGGTGCAGCATGGCCTACTCTTATAGGCTGAAGTGGCTGATTGGCCTCCTTCTGTAAATGTATATCAGGCTCCAGGGGCTGAATAGCCTCATCCTGCTTTGATGTAACAGGTTTGAAGGCCTGAATATCCTCCTGTTCTTCCTGTGTAACAGGCTGGAGAACAGAATGGATTCCTCCACTATCTGTGTAATTCACTTCACTTGTTGACTCCTTCTGTCATCTATGTTCAAGTTAGATCATCTTTAATTTTTGTAAACTCCAATGGCTACTGGGTCAACCTGATCATCCATTCGTTATAAGTTAGCACCTTGATTGCAGGAATCAGTTGAGGGAACCATTTCTGAGCTGTTTCCAATAAAACAAAATCTTTTCTTCATTGAAGAGATTAAATCTGTACATACTACTCCAGATGTGATCTCACTAAGACCCTGTACAGCAGCAGCAACACATTACCAGCCTGCTATAAAGTTCCCACCCAGCTTAGAGCGGTCTCAGCTCTCTGGGGGAATACCTAGCTTTGTTGGAAGATCATTGTCTTCTCTACTCCATCAGCATAACGGGAGATCTGGAGAAATTAAAGTTTGAGAAGATCATAAATGATGTGGCGAGATGCTCTCTACCATTAATCTCCCCAGAGCCCAAATCGCTCAGATTCCACAAAATCTAGTAAGGTGGAGCGCAAAAACAGCAAGGAGGAGCAAACATTAATGGGAACTATATATGAAAATGAAAGCTGCAATACAAATGTTGGAAATGTTATAAAACAGGAAATGATATCAACACATTTGTGGGTACTTCAGTAATAATGTACTGTTTAAATTATATCTAAACTGTGTTAACCCAATTGAATGCTAATGCTGGGAAAAATGGATTTCATGACAACGTGTGAGATTGTTTACATTAACATTATGTCGAGAACTGAGCTCGAGATCAGGTTATTTAGGAATTGGTGTTGAGTGATCGGAAGAGCTAATTGAAACTTTTGCTTGAAAGGACCTTTTGGGAACAGTGACGCACAATGTATTGGTTTTCTTTTATGCTGTTTGAGTACAAGACAATTTTTGTTTTATTTGCAGTAACCGTTATAAATCTGAGTCATGCAAGCCATGAAGGTGTGAGGAGAAAGTGGGGACTACGGATGCTGGAGATCAGAGTCGAAGAGTGTGGTGCTGGAAAAGCACAGTCAGGCAGCATACTAAGAGCAGATAAATCGATGTTTCAGGCATAAGCCCTTCATCAGGAATGAAGTTTATGGGCCAAGGAGGCTGAGGGATAAATGAGAAGGAGGTGAGGCAGGAGACAGGTAGCTGGGATTGTGATAGGTAGATGAAGGTGGGGTTGAAAGAGTTAGGTGATGAAGGGAGACAGAACGCCTCATCTGCTGCATCCATTAAACCCAATGTGGTCTTCATTACATTGGCAAGGCAGGAGGTCAACTTGTGGATCATTTCAGAGAACATCTCTGGGACAGCCACATTGAACAACTCCATCGCCTTGTGGCTGAGCACTTTAACTCCCCTTCCCACTCTGCCAAGGATATGATCGTCCTAGACCTGCTCCATCGCCAAACCCAAGCCAGCAGAATCCTGGAGGAAGAAAGCCTCCTCATCTGCCTCGGGACCCTCCAACCACAGGGTATCATAGTGGATTTCCCCATTTCCCCATTTCCCCTAATCCCACCTTATCCCACTCCAACCTTCCAATTTAGCACCGCCCTTTTGAATGCTCCTATTTGTCCACCTTCCTTTCTATCAATCTGGGCCACCCTCCTCTCCGATTATCACTTTCAACCCCACCTTCATCTACCTATTAGATGAAAGGAGGCAGCTTAGAAAAATGCCAAGTGTGGCAGTAAGCCAGTGGATTCAAAGAGATGTAGGACCCAGCAAAGGATGACAAAGAAACTGAGAAGAAACTCAAAGAGAGAAAAAGCGTGCAAATGAAAGAAAAACATGAAGACTGCTAAAAAGGGTCTATCAATGTATGGGAAAAATAATAAAAACAAGGCTAAATGTGGAACATTTGGTGTGCGTTCAGGATAATTTATTGCAGAGAACAGAGAAATCGCAGGGAAAAGAAACAGTTTCTTTGTGTCTATCTTCATGGAAGAATGTCCAGAAATTCTCCCAGAAATACGAAGTGACCCTGGGACTTGTGTAAGTAAAGTCTAAGGTCATTCTTATCAGTGTTGGGGTTATCTTTGAAAAGAAAGCTGGATTGAGTATTTATAAATCTGACAGACTAGATGCACATCATACAAGAATTTCAGAGGAAGTAGCAATAGACATGTTGATTGCATCGCGGATTTTCACTTTATTTTCCGACACATTCCTGAAAGGCATTTAGCCAATCTGGATAAGGCAAAGGTTATAAATATTGTTCAATAGTTTAAGAAAGGATGAATTTGGAGAGTGGTGAACTACAGACCAGTTATTGTGTCATCCGCAGTCATGTATCTGTTGGACTTGATTACAAAGAACATGCTACTAGATATTTAGAAGGTAATAACATAACCAGGGAGTGTGAGAATGTACCAATGGGAGGAAAACCAGAAGTGGCAAACATATTTTTGGAATGGTTTGAAGATGATTCTTGTGGACATAGTCAATGATGAACCATTGGATAACATATAGTTGGATATTCATGAGCTTTTTTTAAAGAACTCACAGCAATTTCATAAGAAAAATTAAACCACGAGGTATTGGGAAGAACATATGCAAATGGGAAAGTAAAAATTAGATTTACATTCATGTGAATGTAATTGGAAGATAGAGGATGTCGTGCACCAGTCGCATCGAGCGTTGGTGAGACTAAACGTAGAATATTGTGTATCGTTTGGAGTCCCAATCTAAGAAAGAATATATTGACTACAGAGGAAATTTAAAAGGTATTATTCAGATTAATCCGTAAAATGGCAAGGTTGTCTTATGGGGAACCTCAGCTTGTAATCTCGAGTTTCAAAACATGAGAGTTGATTGTAGTGAATCTTAGAAGCATCGAAAGGACTGAATAACAGAGGGATATGAAGAAGTAGAAGTAGGCTAGATAAGGGACAATCCCACGATATTCCACACGGACAAGTAGAACAGAACAATCAGCAAACAGTTAGTACCCATTAGAAACCAAAGGGGCAATCTGTGTGTCAAGCTGGAGAACATTGATGGATTGTAACATGAAACCTTCACATCTATTTTACTTGGGAGAAGGAGGAGGCAGGTACAGAATTCAAGAAGATGGACTAGGAAGCTCTTGAACAAATTGATGTAAAATACGAGCAGGAATTTGAGGTTTTGTTCTGTACAAATGTGGACCAATCTCCATGTCTGAATGAGTTGTATCACAGGTGGCTGTTGGGGTCAAAGGAGGAAGGACCCTGACTGAATATTTTAATTAGAACCTTACCATAGCGGAGGTGCCGGAGAACTGGAGAACTGCTAATATGATTCCACTTCACAGTAAGGGTGGGAGAGATAGACCAGGGAAATATAGACGAGCGAGTATTAGACCACTGTTAAGGAAACTACTGGATAAAATAAGGAAGGAGAAAATCGAACTCCACACAGAGTCACAAGGTTTGATCAGGGATAATCATCATGACTTTATCAGAAAGAAGTCACATCCAATGGATTTGATTGAATTAGTTTGAGGAGGTCGATTGTTTAGTTTTGTAGGAAGGCCTTTGACAAATTTCCACCTGGGAAACTGAAAAATAAAGTAAAATCTCACAATATGAAGGACAACTTGACAGGTTACAACGAGAATTGTCTCAGTGGCAGGAGACAGAGAGTGGTGGGAGAAGGCTGTTTGTGTGACTAGAGACCAGTGTCCCCTGGTGTACCACAGGGATCAGTGTTGTGTCCCTTATTGATTGTTTATTCATAAAAAAAAAGATGTGAATTTGGAGGGGTCTAGGTGGAGAGTGGGGAAGATGTGATAAGTAAGTGTATGTTTGACATAAAGATTGGCTGGGTGGTTCGCAGTGAGGAGGAAGGCCTTAAGTTACAGGAAGATGCAGATGAAATGGTCAGATGGGCAGATCAATAGCAGATAGAATGTAACCCTGATAAGTATGAGGTGATGCACTTTGGGAGATGGAACCAGGCAGGGGAGGACTCAATGAATGGCACCACACTAGAAAGCTCAGATTGTGCTTCTCCACACATCCCTGAATGTGACTTGACAGGTTAATGTTTAAAAATGTGTTGCTGGAAAAGCGCAGCAGGTCAGGCAGCATCAAAGGAGCAGGAGATTCGACGTTTCGGACAGATTCCTGAAGAAGGCTTATGCCTGAAACGTTGATTCCGCTGCTCCTTTGATGCTGCCTGACCTGCTGCGCTTTTCCAGCAACACATTTTTTAAGCTCTGATCTTCAGCATCTGCATTCGTCATTTTCTCCTGGACAGGGTAATGGACTAGTTAAGAATTGGACCTTGGGTGTAGCATTTCCTAATCAGCGTGTAGATTATAAGAGCAATACAGGGCTTTGGTTCGGACAAAATGGAGTACTGTATGTAGCTCCAGGAACCACATTCCAGGAAGGATGTAATTGTACTGGAGAGGGTGCAGAGGAGATTCACCAGGATGATCCCTGGGATGGTACATATCAGCTATGGAGAGAGGCTGGATAAGCTCGGGTTGTTTACTTTGGAGCAGAGAAAGCTGAGGGGTCCATGATTCAGAAGGATAAGGTTATGAGGGACATGAACAGTTTGGATAGAGAGCAGCTGTTCCTTTTAGTCAGAGGGTCAAGAACAAAGGAACACACTTTTAAAGTGAAGAGTTTGAGGTTCAGAGATGGTTTGAAAATTTTTACACCTCGAGGTGTGGGGTTCTGGGATTACTTCCTGAGAGGGAAATTATCACCTCACAATCTTTAATAAGTACTTGGACGAGCAATTGGAAGTATCATAACATTCCAGGCTATGGGTCTGGTGTAGGAAAGTGGGACTAATATAGATCGTGTTGTATTTCTGTTGGCACAGAGTCTATGCCCCTGTGAGTGTATGGTGTAGAAGGTCAATTATTGAGCAGTTTAAGGCAGGAATTGATGTATTTCTGAAGAGTTATATTCATAAGGGTTATAAGAGTGAACTGTATTAGCTTGATAAATTATGTCAATGTGAGAAATATGAGAAAACAAGTACATTTTCCTTAGCGTTTGAAGCCAGAGAATAGAGAATGGGGAACAGGGAAATGGCAGAACTGTGAAGCCACTACTTCATTTCTGTCTTCACAGAACTTTCTAACAATACAAGGAAAACCGAGTCTGGTGTGGGAAAATGATAGAGTACATTGAACATAGAACATAGTAAGGAAATGGTTTAGGAGAAATGATTGTGGATGAAAGTAATGGTCATAGACAACACGAACATAGATTTATGAAATGGGAATTATGTTGGAGAAACAAACTGGGAGACAAATGAAAGAGAAGCAATGGATGTAAAACATTTTGATTTTTAGAAAAATGTTGGTAAAGCTCCAAGCCCAATTTGCAAAGTCAAATCTGAGTGGATTGTGGCTAATATATGGACATGTTTCTGGAATGGAACAGCTGGCAGGAAACAGTGAATAGAAATAAACAGACTCGTCAAGTAATAGCCTGACATTTTCTGTAATGTATGATTTTGTGAGTATGACTATGTCCCAGACTCCCCATTACCTTCCCCAGATATCTCCTGTCTCATCAGCAGGACGGACACAGCAGAAGTGGCGGTACAGTGGGATACAGTTGGAAGGGAATTGCTCTTGGACCCCTCAACAGTGACTCCGTATACCATGAAGTCTCATGGCATTAGTTTGCACCCGGGAAAGGAAACTTCCTGCTGATTACCACTTACCAGCCTCTCTCAACTGACGAATCAGTACTCCTCCATGCTGACCAACACTTGGACGAAGCATTGAGGGTAGCACATACGCAAGACGTACTCGGGGTGGGGGATTTCAATGTTCACCACCAACAGTATCTCAGCTACAGCATTACTGATCCAGCTGGCCGGGTCCTAAAGGATATAACTGGCGTCAAGTGGTGAAGGAACCAACAAGAGGAAAATACATACTTGACCACAGCCTTACAATTCTGCCAGTTGCAGAAGTATCTGTCCATGACACTATCGGTAAGAGTGTCCACCGCATAGTCATTGTGGAGACAAAGTCCCACCTGCATATTGAGAATAACCTCCACCATTTTGGGTGGTACTATCACAGTGCTGAATAGGGCAGACTTCAAACAGATCTAGCAGCTCACATCTGGATGTCCATAAGGTGTTGTGGGTTATCAATAGCAGTGGAATTGTACTCCCGCATAACCTCATGGCCTGGCAAATCCCCCTCGCAACATTTGCCAACAATCCAGAGGATCATCATTGGTTCAGTGGAGTGTGCAGGATGTCAGGAGCAGTACCAGGCATACCTGACAATGAGGTGTCAGCCTGGTGAAGTCAAACAGCATAAGCAGTAAGTGATAGACGGAGCTAAGTGATCCCACAAGCAACGGTTCAGATCTAAGCTCTGCAGTCCTTCCACATCTAGTCGAGAAACGGTCGGGACAATTAAACAATTCACTGGAAGAAGAGATTCCACAAATAACCCATTCCTCCATGATGGAAGAGCCCAGCACTTCAGTGTATAAGATAAGGCTGATGCATTCGCAACAATCTTCAATCAGAAGTGCTGAGTGGATGATACATTTCAACCTCCTCCAGTGGTTCTCAGCGATTCAGTTACCAGCCATCAAAAAATTTGATTCAGTCCACGCGATATCCAGAAACGATTGGGGATACTGGATGCTCCATAGGATCCATAATCTGACACCATTATGTCAATACTACTGAAAACTTGTGCTCCATAACTTGCCACTCCCCTAGCCAAACTGTTTCAATACAGTTACAACAATGGCTTTTCCTCATTATGTGGAAAATTACCCCAAGTATCTCCTGTATAGAAAAAGCAGAACATATCCAATCCGGCCAATTACCACCCCATCAGTCTCCTCTCGATCATCAGTAAAGTGGTGGAATGTCTCAGTGTTTTTAAGCAGCAACCTGCTCAGCAATACCCTGGTCAATGAAGCCCAGTTTGGGCTCCACCAGGGCCACTCAGCTCCTGACCTCATTACCATGGTTCAAACATGGACAAAAGAGCTGAATTCCAGAGGTGGGGTGAGAACGATAGCCCTTTAAGTCAAGGCTGCATTCGCCCAAGGGTGGTATCAAAGGGCCTTAGCAACACTGGAATCAATGGGCATCAGGGGCAAACTCCCTGCTGGTTAGATTCATATCTGACATGTAGGTCATGGTCATGGTTGAAGAAGGTCAGTCAACTCAGCTTCAAATCTGTAGGAGTTCCTCGAGCAGTGACCGAAAACGTCTTCAGGGCTGCTTCATCAATGACCTTCCTTCCATTTTAAGGTCAGAAGTGGGGATGTTCGCCAATGATTATACAATGTTCTGCAACATTTGTGACTCCTCAGATACAAAAGTAGTCCATGTTCAAACGCGACAAGATCTGGAGAGTAACCAGGCTGACAAGTGGCAAGTAATATTCAGCCCACACGAATGCCAGACCATGACCATCACCAATAAAATACAATCTAACCTGCCCCTTGGCATTCAATGGTGTTACTATCACTGAATCCCCAGTATCAAATTACTGGTGGGTAATGATTGCTCAGAAACTCACTGGTCTCACCACATGAACACAGTAACTACAAGAGCAGGTCCGATGCTAGGAATACTGCGGCGAGTAACTCACATCCTGACTTCCAAAAGTCTGTCCATCATCTGCAATGCATAAGTCAGAGGTGTAATTGGAGACTCCCAATTTGCCTGGATGAGTGGAGTCCCAATAACACTCAAGAAGCTTTATACCATCCAGGACAAAGCAGCCAGTCTGACTGTCCCTTCATTCACAATGCTCCACCATCAATGCTCAGCAGCAGCAGCAGTGTTTTCCTATCTACATGCTGCAATGAAATAATTCACCAAAGATCCTGAGAGACCACCTTCCCAACTCACGAACATGTCTATCTAGAAGGACAAGGGATGCAGATGTATGGAAATACCATCATCTTCAGGTTCCCTCCAAGCCATTCGCCATCCTGACTTGGAAATATATCACCGCTCCTTCACAGTCACTGGGTCAGAATCCTGGGATTCCCTCCCTAATGGCATTGGAGGTCACCACAGCAGGTGGACTGCAGCGTTCAACAAGGCAGCTCACCACCACCTTCTCAAGGGCAACTAGGGACAAGCAATAAATGCTGGCCCAGCCAGTGACTCCGAGATTCACGAAATAACTAAATAGAAATTAACAGAGGACGGTTGCTGAGGTGTCACAGGGATCAGTGCTTGGGGCCCAGCTGTTCACAATGCCCTTTAAACATTTGGTTGCTGGAATCAGATCCAATATACCCAAGCCTGCTGACAGGACTAACGGATGTGGGATTGAGAGTGGGTGAGGAGGATGTAAAAAAGCACCGAGAAGACTAAGACAAGTGGAGTGAATGAGTAAATACGTGACATATGGAGAACAACGTGGATAGAAGTGACGGTGTTACCTTTGGTGAAAACGATAAATTGGCATCCTACCATTTGAAAAGGATTGGTTGAAACATGTTGATCTACAAAGGGACGTATGCTCCTTTTTGTTGTTTCCTTTTGCATAAACCTCTGAGGGCCCTGCAGCGCAGTGAGTTCTGCAACCAGAAGTCAATACTGGGCATGGCATTGGCACGCTGCCCAGCGTACACAGACCCACCAAGTGGGGATCTGCAACACTGAAAAGGATCTGCATCTCCTTGTACACCAGTCACTGAAAGGAATATTGCAGAAACAGAAGGCAGTGAGGAAGATAAATGGTGTGTTGACCTACATTTCAGGGGGATGTGAGTCCAGGAGAAAGGGTGTCTTACTGAAGCTGTACAGGGCCTTGGTGAGGCATCATCTTGAACATTGTGCAGTATTGTGTGCAGTTTTGGTCTCCTTACCTAATAAAGGACAAACCTGACATTGAGGGAGATCACTGAAGGATGAACAGACTGATCTCTGGGATGAAGGGCTTGTTGTAGGAGTGACTCGGGTGACGGGGCCAGTATTCCATGGGGTTGAGGAAAATGGGTGGAGATCACAGTGAGATGTACAAAACTCTGACAGGGTGAGTCAGATTGGAAGCAGGGATGATAATTCCTCTGGCTGGGACTTCTAAAACAAGGGGCCACAATATTAGGTACAGGCAGTCACTCTGCATTGAGATGATAATAAATGTCTGCTCTCACTCACTGGGGAACCTGGGGAATTCGCTCGCATCTGGAAACTGAGACACTGATTATAAATAAGGATTTAGAGACAGTAAAGGGATGGTGGGAGAGCAGGAGTATGGTATGGAAATGAAGGGCCAACCAACATTATGTTGAATTGGTTAGCAAACTCGATGGACCAAACGTACTACTGCACTTCCTATTTTACAGCTTCCCAAGGTTACTCTCATTAACGGATATGTATATCATGTGAGGTAAGAGCATTGAGGAGATTTTTTCCATGAACTAGAATGGGGACGCTAAATGTGTTTTCCATTCCCAATATTTCTGTGCAGTCTGTGGGAAAGTTCTGTAAATGCTGTCACAAGCTCTCAGATGTTAGGAAGGAGGTTTCCGCAGGGTCGACAGGACTGTGTTCCCATTCCCTTCTCTGACATTGATGCTGAGGCCGGGTGTTCTGTCCGGTTTCATCCTTTCAGACCTCGGAGTAGTTTGATACAAATGAGTGCCCTTGATTGGGGTTCAGAGACCATTGAAATGTTTATCACGTCAGGGTCTTTGGAGTCACTTTTAGGCCAGCCCAGGAAATCACCGAAGATTAACTTCCTAAAACTACAAGGAAATTCTGTTTACAATAGATATTGGCTTCAAGGTCACTGTTACTGATCCCAGATTTTAGATCTCGATATTTTATTCATTGTCTTTAACTTCCACCCGCTGCCAGATCATTAGCCTGGTTTGGATTCGTAATCCACAACAGCACCATCTCCACATGGGGGCCTGTCAAAAACCACACTGTGCAGTTTATTTCTGTGCTGCTTGACAGCTCTGTCAAAAATAACTCCCACCAATTTGACCGTCATGATGGGATTGAGGCGGTGGTAATTGGTCAGATTGCAATTATTCCCGTCTTCGGGGACGGGACATAGCTGAGTAATTTTCCACATTACCAGGGAGATGTCAGATTTGGAGCTGGAATGAAACAGCTTCCCCAGGGACACGGCTTGTTGTGCAGCACAGGTCTTCAGTCCTATTGCAGGAATGGAATCAGGACCCATTGCCTTTGTCGTATCTACTGTGTTCAGCTGTTTCTTCATGTCAGGTGCAGCGAATCAAATTGGTTGAAGACTGACATCTGTGATTTTATGGGCATCATGATGAGGGTGAGGTGTATCATCGAATCAACACTTCTGGCAGAGGATGGTGCAGATCAAACATCCTTCTCATTTACACTGATGTGCAGGTCTGTTCCATTATTTAGGATGGGGGTTTGTGTGGAGCCCTCTCCTCCAGTCATTTGTTGAATCGTTCATCATCATTTATGACTGAATGTGACAGGACTGCAGTGCTTCAATCAGATCTGTTGGCCAAGTCTGATGAGTTAGCATCAGGTTTAAGTTCATGTGATTCTGACTCTGACACATTCACCCAAACTCGTCACTGAACCATATTTGGTGTTGATGGTCATGACAGACTGAGGTGTCATCCCTGGCAAAAAGTTACAGGTTGTGGTTGAATGCAGATCTGCTTCTCCTGCTGCTGTGGTCTACAGCACTACATGAATACGCAGTTTCGAGCTGCAATATCTGCAATGCAATTCTGCTGTCTGTTCCCCAATTCTCACTGAGACCCATTCACCCATCAGCCCTGCACTCAGTGACCTAACCTGGTTTCTGATGTGGAAATACTTCCATTTTCATGCTCTCATTCTGCTGAGGGTCTGTCTCCCCGGGTCTTGCTTCAAATTTGACACATTCCGCACAAGAATTTAACTGATCTAATGCAAATGTTTAATTCACCTGTGTCTTTTTCCTTGAGAAATACCATCTTCTGTGTTTAAAGTGAATGTGTTTCCTCTGTTTCTTTCCCTGACCATGATTAAGAGCTCTGTAGTGTCAGTGATGCCAGCGTTATGCAGTTGCAGAGCCAATGAATTCTCTGGATTCCCAATCATCTTCACCACATTATATATTTTCTCTTTTGGTTTGATGCCTTATCACTCATGGCTGCCTTGTCCTCCCATGAGTATGTTTCATCTTCTTGGGGATGCATTTCTGGTATTATCTTCCGAATTATCCCCATAACCTCCTCCTATTTCTGCTCCATGGTCTTTCCTGCTCAGCTCCCCTTCCAATTAACTCTGGCCAGCGACGCCCGCATGTCTTGTAGTTACATTGCTTAATTATAACCACATTACATCTTGAAGAGAGCATTAGATATAAACTGAAAGAAGGGGTTTTGGGAGATGGGACACGAAGAATAATTGGTGGATTTCTTAACTAGGTACAAAGGGAGAACGAGAGACAGGATATAGATATGGAAATGTGGAAAATGAGATAACTACATTATCGAAAGAAGTAGATGAACATCCCCCAATGTTTTGGCAAATCCTGTGTGCTGTAGTCCTTTGTACAGTGCATGTACAACAGAGTAATATGTTCAAATGCTGAGTATGATGCCAGAATATTTATCTCCAATAATATGACAGACACTAGTTTTGGAAAGATCCCAGCAGGCCAACATATTAAAGTCCCGGTAGAAAGGGGATTAACCGAAATAAGTTGGGACACCAGAATCAAGAATTTGGAGCACACATCCTGGTAAGAATGAGAGATTAGAGTTGGGAATCCCAGAAAAGAAGGGAACATTGAGTGGATCAAATCATGCTTTAATGTTTTATCAATTTTATACATCATATGCATCATTTTTCATTAACTGTGTCTCTGTTGTTCATTTACAATGCGTTTTGCACATATGAAAAATGCGACTTATCTGCACACACACATTGATTAAACAGTGTATATAAATTCATTTTTCCACCATTGAAACTGTCCTGTTGTTGTGTTACGAGGATACAAGAACACCAACTAGCAACCAAAAGACATGACGCACTATCACTATATTTGATACATACAGACAAAGAAGGGCATCACTTTGACTGGGACAAAGCACACACACATACTAAGACACGCAAGGACCTTCTTAGAGGAATGGTATTCTAACCAGAAGTCCATCAATAAACGCATCAATTTAGATCCTGTCTACATTCTCTTGTTAAAATAACCAGAAATGACATCACCCACTTTAAGAAACCAAGACCTATGAATAGAGAGACGGGACATACCACCAACACTTCAGCAGATACTCTCACTGATGATGTCATCTAGTCATGGTGACGAAACTTCTGAAAACATACATTCAAGCTCAGCGAGCTAACGTGCACACATATAAATTGTTATTTGTTGTTTATTAGTGGAATTTAGGAGTTCACTGTCGCTTACGTTTTGACAGATTATGATGTGAGGTGAGCTTTTCTAGGTGTGTGATTTTAATTCACAAAGGGGTTCGACATTGATGTAATAACAGTTTGGGACCTTGCCGTGTGGCACTTGGACCGACTTGAACAGATTTGGGGTACAAGTCCCAGCAAATTCCAACTCATTGCAATTAGTGACTTCGATCTTCAAATAAAACCAGTGGGAAAATTCGTTTAATTTTGTTACTTGTGGTTGGTGAAATGAAAAGTGAGGGAAATGGCTTTTAACATTACTAAAGAGGTTCCCAAATTTTCCAAGGAAGTTTAGAAAGACAGAAGGCGGACATTTTTTTTTAGAATTAGCAAATAGGTTGAAATTGGGTTTAAACAGGGAGAAAAGGGAAGTTGAAATTGTAATGGAATTGGTTAAGCACTTTGATGTATCAGAGAAATAGGCAACTGCAGTAGAGTTATAAAAACTTAAATTGCAAATGTGGCACCTGGAGTTAGAAGATAAATAAAGGGACGGAAACACAGAGAGATGAAAGAGAAAGAGAGGAAAAAGAAAGAGAGAGAGGATTTGAAATTCAGAAGTTAGGAATTAGACAAGAAAGTCAAATTAACAGGATGGAGATGAAGGGAGAACGTAGGGATGTATACAACTAGGTTAGTTACTTGCCATGCTTCGATGAGAAAAATGTCAAAACCCTTTTTATTTCATTTCAAAAAAATGGCTAGGCAGGTGACGTGTCCAGTGAACTTGTGGGTAATGCTCGTTCAGACTAAGCTGGTGGGCACAGCTGATGAGGTATATGCAGCGCTATCAGATGAGGGAACAAGAGATTATCAAGAAGTCAAATTGGCTATTTTGATTGGTTATGAATTGGTACGAGAAGCTTATAGACAGAAGTTCAGAAAAATAGAGACGGAACCAGGTCAGGCTTATATTGAGTTTGAAAGAATTAACCACAGTCATTTTGACAGGTGGATGCTGGCCTGAAAAATGGATAAGACCTGTGAGGCTTGAAGGGAGATTAATCTGCTGAAGAAGTTAAAAGACTCACATCCAGAGATAGGAAGAATTCATGTGAATGAAGAGAAAGTGAGAAGCATGGCAGAAATGGCAGATAAATATGCATTGTGGCATGTGATGAAATTTAGCGTCTGGCAGGAATTTCATCCTGTGAGGGATAGAAATTGGTAGAAGGGATGATCACACATTACAAAGCGAACAGTAGCTCACAATAGTTTACCACAGGTGAAGAAAGAAGTCCAAGGGGGTTGAAAGGTGGTGAAAGGCCTCAGGTGTTCTCACTATAAGGGAGTGGAAGACATAAAATTACAGTGCTGGTGGTTTAAGAAGGGCACAGGGAAAAAGTTGTTTTCACTGCAGTAAGCTGGGACACACCGTGCTGGGCGTTAAAGGAAGTCACTTTGGGGAAAGCTGTAGTAGAAGAGGCTAAGCCCAGTGGCATTAGTGAAACTGGTAAAGGAGACCCCAAGTGGAGCCGGGGAGCTGCAGGAAATTGCACAGCCTAGGCAAGGTCTGGGTATGGAGGCAGTGCCTGATCTCTCTAAAGAATTCACCACTGTAGATAAAGTTTACTCAGAAAGAACAGGGGGAGAAGGACATGAAGTTATAATTTTGTGAGATACGGGATCTGCTCACTCTGTAATAGTTGAGAAGTGAGGCGCCAGAAAAGCACAACAGATCAGGCAGCATCCAAACAGCAGGACAATCGAATATCAGGCAGAAACCCATCATCAGGAACATGGTGGGGGACAAGGGGACTGAAAGATAAATACAAGGGTAGTAGCTGAGCTGGTGGAAGGGTCACTGGGAAGGCAATAAGATGATGTAGGTGGGAGTGATAGTGATATGTCGGAGGGTAGGGTGGAGTCGATAGGTGGAAAGGAAGATGGCTAGTTAGGGCAGTCCAAGAGGGCAGTGCTCGGTTGTACGGTTGGATCTGGGAGAGGTTGGTGGAGGGGAGATTTGGAATTTGGTGAAGTCAACGTTGATGCGGAACAGTTTGAGGGTTCCAGCTGTCCTACCACCGATAGGAGTCCTATCACCCTCCTCTCCGACCTACCACCATCACACCCCACTTGCATCTACCTATCGCCTTCCAAGCTCCCTTCCAACCAGCTCCACCCCCACTCTCCCATTTCTTTCTCAACCTCCTTCCCCCTCCCTTACCTCCCACTTTCCTGATGAAGGATTTTTGTCTGAAACGTCAACGCCCCTGCCCCTCGGATGCTGCCAACGTGCTGTGCTTTTCCAGTCCCACACTTTTCAACTATTATCTCCAGCATCTGCAGCCCTCACTTTCTCTCACCCTCTAATAGTAAGAGATGAAAGTTTTTTCACTCTTTCTGGCATGTTAATCAAGAGCGTGTTAATTTATGGAATGGGGACAGAAATTAAGCATTCCCTTGTGTAACATCAGGATGGAAGACCAAATCAAGATTAAGGAAGTAACAGTGACAGTGAGTAACAGACTGTCAGTTCCAGGAATACAGTTTGTTCTTGGGAACGATTTAGCAGGAGGTGAGGAGGGATCGGCACCCCTTGTGGTGGAGAAACCAAAGGAAGTCTAGGGAATTGTGGAGTTAAAACAAAATTACCCAGGAATTTTTCCAGACTGTGTCGTAACAAGATCCCACTGTCATAAGTTACAGCAGGAAGGAAAAACGAATGGAAAAGACAAATGGGTTGATGCTCAGTGAACTGACCCCCTGTTTGATGTATCGGTGCAGGAACAACCTGAACAGGCAAAGGATCAGGCAGGGGTGTTTAGTCCAGGAAGGCTAATGGACTTACAACAGATATATACACACACATTCACACACACATACACATGCACACACACAGAAAAGGAATCAGAATGTATGGTTGAATGTTATTAACTAAAAGATAGAATCATAAAATTAAAATGGAGACCTCGATAGGTTACTGTAGATGGGAAATGGGCCGAAGTGCACCAGATTGTGTTAGCAGTAACGTACAGTGCAACGGGTAGCTCATAAACTAACTGTAGGCGGTCACTTTGGTGTACAGAAGACTCAGGCCAAGGTACAGAAGCATTTCTAGTGGCCTGGAATGCACAAGGACGCTGTTATTTTTTGTTGTACGTGAGATACATCCCAAATGGTAGGTAAGTAAAAGGCAGTAATAAAACCAGCACCTTTCTTGCCAATTCATGCATTCGAAGAACCTTGCACGTGAGTTATGATTAATTGTGTAGCTCCCCTTTCTAAAGTAAAAGTGGAACCCAATATTTGCTGACCATAAGGGGTGTGTCTACCAGATTTCCAGAGGCAATTCCATTATTGGAGTGTCAAGGCAAAAAGGGAGGTGGAGGAGTTGGTAGCTTTCTTTATTCGCTTTGGCTGCCCAGAGAGATTCAGTCAGACCAAGGGTCTCATTTTACCGCTCAGCTGTTTAAGGAAGTCATGGATAGGTTAGGCACACAGCACTTCAAATCGAGGGCGTCCCATCCTGAATCCCAGGGAGCCTTCGAAAGTTAGCATCAGACGCTGAAGACTATGTTAACAGCGCACTGTCAGGGTTGGCCAAATGATTGGGATAAAGGTGCCCCATTAAATTGTTTGCCATTAGAGATGCCCCAAATAAATCTACTCACTTTACTTCCTTTGAGTTAATATTCGTACATGAAGTGAGAGGTCCTTTGAAATTAATTAAATATAAATTGACAGGTCCGAAGTTGGAAATCTCACACTTGGATTATGTGTGTGAGGTGAAGGAGAGAGTAGACGGAGTAGGTGAGTTTGCTAAACAGTATCTGAAGAGCACAGCATAGAGTGAAGCAGGTGACAGATAAAAACACTGAAACTTTGACGATTTCTCGTGGGGATGACGTATTAGTATTGCCACCAGTGGTAGGAAATCCCTTCAAAGCCAGGTTTAGTGGCCCCTTTCAAATTAAAAAAAATGTGGAGTCAGTTAAACTATCTAGTAAAGATACCAGAGATGACAAAAAACTTCATCGAGTATTTCATATGAATGAATAATGCACCACACATTTAAGACTCAGAAACAGAGTTGTGGCGATATGAACAAATTGTGCAGCTTATCTGTATGATGTAGTGATCTTTAGCAAGTGATTGAAAGCTCACATGTTACAGTTGGCAGAGCATGTTGAACATTTACAAGATTCAAACTTAGTAATAAACTTAAAGAAAACAGAATTCGCGAAGGCAGGGGTGACGTTTTTGGGACATTACATTGAACATGGAAGGTTGACCCCATGGAACACAAAGACGAAGGGATTTGAGGAATTTCCACGACAATCCTCGAAGAGAAAGGTGCTTCGATTTTTGGAACTGAGTGGATTCTATTGGAAGTTTGTTCCAAACTTTAGCAGTGTATTGACACCACTGATGGATTTATTAAAGAAGAACACAGAATTGCGGTGGAATGAACAATGCCAGGAGGCATTTGAGAATTTTAAAGCAGGATTAATCACCGCACGAGCTTTAGCTACACCAAATATTCTGAAACCCTTTGAAAATTGTGTTTGATGCTCGGGATATAGGGGTCAGAGATGTATTGAAAAAGAAAGAGGATGATGGAATTGAATGGCTAATTGGCTACTTGTCGAAAAAACTCAACATCCACCAGAAAGAAAATACAATATCTCCATTATTGAACAAGAACGATTATGTTTCACACTGGCCTGACAATATTTTAATTTTTATGTGACAAACAAATTGTCAGAGATGGTTGTGGACAACAACAAATCTCTCGCATTTTTTCGAATATTTAAAGACCAGAATACGAGACTATTTAATTGGAGTCTTACCTTACCAACTTTAAACTCACAAAATGTACAGGCTGTGGCTCCGACAATGTAATAGCAGATGGGTTTTCGCGGATTTAAAGGAAAAAGTGTAGATAATATTTGACTTATTCCAGTGTTGTATTGGTGTGCAGAATTAATATGAATGATATAACTGAGATTAATACCTTTGTATTTCATATAATTGGGATTAAGAATTAGAGGAAAAGGAATGATGCCATCTTTTCATTCTGCTCGTTCATTTTATTTTCTGAAGTGGGAAGATGTTATGAAGCCAAAAACATGTATGGGCACTTTAAGACAGATCGGGTTTTGTTGAATAGAAATTAAAGCCACTGATGCTTTCTAAAGGTCACACTGTTCCACATGTCCCCATTAGCTGAGAAATGGATACCTGAGTTTTGCTTGCTATTTGACAGCCATTCAAATGCAATCAAAGAGTTTAAATAACGCTCAGGATACCAGAAACCAACAGAACTTGAATATTATTGTTTGGACACCTGGACAGCAATCAAATTATGAGAATTATTATATCATGGGGAGTATATACACCCAGCATTTTGAAAATAGTGGGAGAGTCACTGCCATCCAACAGCAGAGTAATTGCTGTAGAGCAGGAGTGCTAACTGACCATCTCAAACACTCTCTATCAAAGATTCATTTTCATGTAAACCTACATGCAATAAGAAAAATGACCCAGGGAGATCAACAGCTGAAAGAATGAACACAGTGGGGAAGATAGAGACTGTATGGTCTTGAGATTTTAATGTTTCATATGTGGGTTGTTGTAACAGCATATTGTTACAGAGTTGAAGTCAGATAGTAAGTAGGTAAGACAAGAGGGGCTTGTGTTTGTGAATAGTTGTTGTTTAGTGTTCACTATTAAAGTTAAGAAACTAACTTGATAATTTTTGTTTAAATAGTGGAATGTAGGAGATCTGTGTCGCTCATATTTTAACAGGTTACGAGGAGAGGCGAGCTTTTCTGGGTGTTTGGGTTTAATTAACAAAGGGGTTCGAGTACACCTTGTAAATGTCCATCCACACTAACCCCATTTCCCTGCAGTTGGCCCATACGCTTCCAGTCCTTTCCTATCCACATATTTATCCAAATGCTTTTGAAATGTTGTTAATGTACCCCCCTCAACCACATCTGCTGGCAGCTCATCCACGTACCAGCCCTCTGTGTAAAGGAGTGGCCCCTCAGGTTCCCTTTCATTCCTTCCCCTTTCACCTTAAAATGATCCCATCTAATCCTCGATTCTCTACACTTGGAAAAAGACAGACAGAATTAACCCTATCCGTACCCCTCGTGATTTTATATAGCTCTATAAGGACTCGCTTAGTCTCTTACACGCTAAAGAAAAGATCCTAGCTTGTCCAACCACTCCCCATAACTCAGACCATTGGGTCCTGGCAATGTCTTTGTAAATTTCTTCTGCACTCTTTCTAATTTAATAACATCCTTCCTATAACAAGGTGACAAAAACTGAATACAATACTCCAAGTGCGGCCTTACCGAAGTCCTGTGTAACTGCGACATAAGGTCCCAAATTCTATACTCAATATCCTGCCTGATGAAGGCCAATGTGCCAAAAGCCTTCTTCACTGCCCTGTCTACCTGTGACTCCACTCTTAGAGAACCGTGCACCTGAACACCAAGGTCCCTCTGCCCACTGCATCCCTTAAGACCCTCCCATTCACCATGAAACCCCAATGTTGATTTGAGTTTCCAAAATGCAAGACCTCACGCTTCTATATTAAATTCCATTTGCCATTTCTCCGCTCATTTTCCACCTGATTAAGCTCCTGCTGCAATTTCTGATAAACATCCTCACCTATCATGCTCCCAATTACTTTCGTGTCATCTGCAAACTTACTAATCATACCTTGAACATTCTTAACCAAATCATAGATAACAGACAGCAATGGACCAAGCCTCCGGTCTGACAAACATCCTTCCACTCAACCCTCTGCTTCCTACCATCAAGCCAACCGTGTATCCAATTGGCCAGCTGCCCCCCCCCCCCCACCCCCCCGCATTCCACGTGATGGAACCTTCCAGAGCAGCCTGCCATGTGGAAACTAATCAAAGGCCTTACTGAAATCCATAGAGACTACGTCTATCAATCTGCCCTCATCAAACGTCCTGGTAACTTCATCAAAGGACTCTAAGAAATTTGGGAAGCATGATCTCCCACTCACAAGTCTATGCTGACTGCTCCGAATCAAACCCTTTGTAAGTAATGGGTGCAGTCAATGGTATGCTGTGCTTCATTGAAAGGTGATTCGAGTACATAAGTAAAGCCATTTCCTGCTGTTGTAGAGCCTTGCTGAGAGAGCATTAGGGGCACTCTCTACAGGTTTGATCTCCTTTATAAGGAATGATCTCCTTACCACAGACATGGGTGATGGTAACATGAGGATAGAGTGAATAAGCTGAGTCTTTAATCTGTAGAGATGTGAGAGATGAAGAAATGGTGACGCTGAAACACGAGATGTGGCAGCGATCACTTCTTTCCAATAGAGACATTGACAGGGAGAGGAATTCCATACTTTACCCAGGATTGATTGGTTTGATTTATTGTCACGTGGACCTCAGTGCAGGGAAACAATTTATTTATGAGCAGTGGAGGAAAATCATAGTAAGCATGGCCAGACAGATCATAGGGTGGAAATAGACTCGGAAAGAGTAAGGCATACAGGTTACACTGAACAGGACGTGTACTAGACAAGATGAACATGAACACGATCAGCATTATTTGAACTTAGAGAGTCCATTCATCAGTCTAACGTAGCTTATCTAATAGTTTACATGCCTAAATTAACTCTCCCCACGTTATTGTGCAGTCAGTGTGTGAACCCTGTACTGAACATCATGTTGCTCACAATCCCCAACAGCAGCCACAATACCTTCCATCTGAAACCGGTAGCCATTCCCACCAGCCTCCGCCCTACATAGAGAAAAACAGGCTGGCTTCTCAGAGATGGAAGGTGCCTTCTTGAGACTTCACACAAGACATATAGTTTCCTTGCTCACCACTAGAAAACCACGTTAAAGTCCCACGTGTGTATCATAAGCAACGGAGCCACGAGGAACAAAGTGGAGCAGTCTGTCTGTGCAGCCTCTGCTCCACTTGGTCATCATGTTAGAGCATCATTTAGGAGACACTTAAGACTGCCCGATGCTGGAGATCAGAGTAGAGCATCAATTGCTGGAAAAGCACAGCGGGTCAGGCAGCATCCGAGGACCAGGTGAATCGACATTTCGGGCATAAGACATTCATTAGGAATCAGCAAAAATTACCTCATTCTGCCCCCCGTGTAAGTGCATTGAGGTGGGAATGGCCTCCTACTGTTCCTGTATAAGTGACTCAAGGGACTGACTGGCTTCTTCCTTGTCCAATTGGGCAGGGCCAAGGGCCTGACTGGGTTATCCCTGGTTTCTGTTTGACAGCTCGATGTACTGACAAGTGTGATGAGGCTGCAGCTTTAAGTGGTTATGTTGTCCGGGTTTCTTTTAAGAGAGATTGAACGATCGTTACCAAGCTGGTTAGTTAAGACACTTGAGTAACAGCTAGGGAGGCCTTGAGTTTATTTTAATGCAGCCTGAATGGGTGTGGCCAGCTCTCACAGATTAGGATCTCTGGGTTTTGGTTTCTCAGCAACATCAGAAACTATTGGGGTCGCCACAGAGTTGGAAGCTTCAGTAGATGTTTCCTGGTTGCTACTCTCTCTGAATTTTCACTTGATGCTGTTTTTAATTCCTGGATTGGAGAAATGTTTGCGACATGCTGTGTCTGAATATTTATTTTTGCCAGGGGCTGTGATTATGGGATTTTCCTATATTGGAACAGTTCATTAGTAATAGTTCCTAGATCTATTATTCTGTTAACTTGTCCAATAAAATTATGTTATTCTAAATTCCTCTTTCTTTGGTTTCATTTTCTCTTTCGTGTTTAAGTAGATAGTATTTTTCTTCACACTGAGCAGTTTGACCAGTCACATTGCATCTGGAACAGACACTTTACATTTCCTTTAAAGTAAAAAAACATTAGAATTACTCTACCGCCTTCAAATATTTTCGAGGGGCTCTGGTGTGGTCCATCACACTAGACTCCTTCTCTTCCTGAGTAATAGGCTGAAGGTCCTGAATGGGTTGTCCCTGTTCTTCTCCAATAGTGTCAATGGGCTGAATGACTTCCTCATATTCCTGTGAAACCAGCGTGAGGTGTTGAATGAACTCTTGTTTTACTGTGGCAATGTGCAGTGCCCACCAGTGCTGTTACATGAATGTTACGGACACTTTAACAGCACAAGTCTCAATGGAATATGAATCCTGCTACACACGGACAAAGACCAGTTCAGGAGCTGACGGGGGACAAAATGTTCTGATCA
Organism: Chiloscyllium punctatum; assembly: GCF_047496795.1. NCBI lineage: Eukaryota > Metazoa > Chordata > Chondrichthyes > Orectolobiformes > Hemiscylliidae > Chiloscyllium > Chiloscyllium punctatum. The sequence goes on from NC_092754.1 coordinate 67,637,003, forward strand.
TTGTTGAATCTTCAGCGACCATCCCCACTTCTGATCTTATGGTGAGGAGCGTGGGGGCGGGGAGACATTGATGAAGCAGCTCAAGCTGTTTGTGAAGATGAAGCTACCCTGAGGATCTCCCACAGAGGTGACCCAGGACTGAGATGATGACCATCTTCCTTTGTGCCATGTTTGACCTAAACACTGGAGAGGTTACTCTGATTCCCATTAAGTCCAGTTTTGTTAAGTTCCTTTATGTCAACAGAAGTCAACCACTGCCTTGATATCGGGGCCAGTCATTTTTATCTGAACGCTTGTGACAACCTCTTTTGTTCACATCAATAGGTCATGATATAGGAGCAGCAAGTGTTTTCTTCAAACAGGTGGTATTGAATATCAGGATTTCTCTCCTCAAGGGTGTTCGGGAACTAGATGACTGAACGTATTTGAAGAGGAGGTAGATGGAAATTGACCCGTCAGAGAGTTGAGGGCTATGAAGAATTGCATATGAAAGAGGATTTGACACGAAGAGCAGATCAGTCATGATCTTAGTGAAGGGCAAGGCAGGCTTGGGGAGTGAGCGACCTGTCCCTGTTTCTGATGTTCTCCCATTCTGTTAGTGGAAAGTTAGTGGGTGTTATTTTCATGAATGTTCTCTTATTGAATGTTGCAGACATGGAGACCAGAGGATTTTCTGAGCCATCCCTGAGTGAGGTATGTGGGCTGTATTCACACCGAATCTGGGTGTACAACATGACCAACAAATGAAGCACAAGTTGCAGAGAAGGGAAGCTGTGTGAAGAGAGATGAGGGACCTCTTTCGCACCCAGCCTGGGTTTTCCAATTACATTTCCCAATTCACTTCAAACCATGTGGGACAGTACTGAGGGGCTGAATGGTCTCCTGTGTTTCTGTGCAACAGGTTATAGGAGTAAGTAACCTCCAACTGCTCCTGTCTAGCATGTTTGAGGGGCTAAATGGAACACGGGAACGTGGGACTGAGGAGCAGGAGTGGGTCATTAGATACTTTGAGCCTTCTCCACCAGGCACTAAAATTGTAGCTGATCAGGTTGTGGTCTCGGCCCCACTTTCCTGTCTGCGTCCCATTGTGCACTTCTTTGTCAAATATTTAACTAACGCAGCTTTCAATCAATGTGAACATAGAGACACGACAACCTTCCACTGAAGAGAATTCCGACTTGAAAGGTCCTTTCACAATTATTCGTCATCCCTCTTATAGAATCAGAGACTCATGCAGAATGGAAACAGACCCATTAGTCCAATCTGTTCACTCCGATCAGATATCAAATCTGATTTAGTCCCATTTGCCAGCATTTGGCCAATATTCCTCCTGTGATTGAACCCGGCTTCACCACTTCCTCTGACTGCACTTTCTGTACACACACCACTCTCTGTGTGAAATATTTACCTTCAGGTCCCTTCTAAATCATTCGCCCTCTCCCCTTCAACCTATGCCCTCTTGTTCTGGACTCCCCTACCCTTGGGAGCAGAACATGGCTGTTCAGAATATCCAGGCCTCTGATGATTTTATAAACCTCTATAATGCTGCCTCTCAACCTCTGACACTCAAGGGGGAAACACCTCAACGTAATCAGCCTCTCCCTATTGCTCAAGTCTCCAGTCCTGGAACATCCGGGTAAGTCATTTCTGCAGAAAACCGAGTTGTACACGGTATTCTTAAAGTGGCCTCACCAACATCCTGTACAGATGCTCCATACCACCACAACTCCTATCCTCAATGCTCTGACTGATTAAGGCAAATGTGCCAAATGTGTTCTGCACCACTCTGTCTACCTGCGACTCACTGCTACAGTAATCATGTACGTAAACATCAGTAAGTTAACATGATGGTAGTGCCAGCAGATAGGAGGACCAGTGATACATTGATCATTATTGACATTAGATTGTGTTGGGAATATGAGCTTAACATGTCAGGAAGGGAAATCAAATCAGTGGGTTCAGGGTGGTTAATATACAGAATAACAGATAGCCCGGAGTGAGTTACAATCTGGAATCTAATCAAGGGGTTCATGGTGGTTTATATACGAATAACAGATACCCCGGAGTGAGTTACAGCCTAGCCTAGCATCTAATCGAGGGTTTCAGGTTGGTTTATATACAGAATAACAGGTAGCCCGCATTAAGTTAAAGCCTGGAATCTAATTGCAGGGTTCAGGGTGGTTTATATACAGAATAACAGATAGCTTGGAATGTGTTATAGGTTGGAACCTAATCGAGGGGTTCAGGATGGTTTATGTACAGAATAACAGATACCCTGGAGTGAGTTACAGCCTGGAATCTAATCGAGGGGTCCAGGGAGTTTTAGATACAGAAAAACAGATAGCCCGGAAGGAGTTACAGCCTTGAATCTAATCGAGGGATATGTTAACCTTTTTATGTGAAATAACTTGTAACTGGGAGTGAGTTACAAAGTGTACTATTGGCCAAGTGGTTTCAAATCTTGACTCACATAAACAGAATGCAGTCACAAACTACACAACTTTACTGACTCCCAACTTTACTTGTTTGAGGACTATCCTCCCCCGTTTTCCCCTTTCACTGAAATTATTAATACACCTTTTATACTGCACTGTCATTCTGGTGAAAGTGCTGCCTATCTCTCACTGTCTCATTTATCTTCAATCCTTTTGAAAGATACTTAAACCAACAGATGCACAAAGTTCCAGAAAGAGCTTTGTTCAAATACAGGTGCATTATTTTCTTTTATTTGTCGACAACACACAATTTGAACCCACAGAATGTCAGTGTGGGATTTGAGAAACCCTTCAATTTGGGATAAGGCCTGGCCAGGCAAAATTCTGATCCAATGCTGCAAATCTACAATTCAGTGGCTGAGCTCTATCAGGTTTTGTATATTATGTTTCTCTCATATATTAGGAGTTTGGAAAGTAAGGCAGACCTTACTGGAATGTCACATTGTCTCTCCGCATTCACTGTAAACAAGTTCTGGGATTTGCATTTTAAGCACCTTCAAAGAGCTGTCTCCATTTCCTATCTCTGCTAAAATCAATGAATGGAAATGGCTTTTGACACATTGCCCCCTCTCCCTTGCTGAAAGTATTCTTGACACAAATCAGTCAAGCAGACATTTTAGATTTGTCCACAGCCTCCATTTTATATCAGCAAAACGATGACATTGAGTTTATAAATAAGGAAAAGCAAGAGAGACTGGCAACATCAATACAATTTGAAAATATATAAAACATTGAACATGCACACAGAATCACAGACACATAGAATCACACACACAGAGATACAGACACCTTCCAGGAGCTGTCTCCATTTCCGATCTTGCAAGAGAATTCATATTATGATGATGCATTCATGCAGGACAGTAAACAGCTTTTGAGACTTTCCCCATTGTGACAGAAATTCAGCCCCAATTTGAAACTTTGAGATATGTAACAGGACAGAAATGAACCAGCAGCTTTCTGTGTTCCTGCTCCCAATGTAACATTTGACCATTTAGTTTATCTTGTCTTCGGTCTAACATCCAACAAGGATCACTTCACAGATCCAATAACTCCCCAGGAGTGAGTTCCAGACTGGAATCTAATAGAGGGGTTTAGGGTTTACACACAGCAAAAGAGATACTCAGGAGTGAGGGACAGAGTGGAATCTAATCGAGAGGTTTGAGGTGGTTTACATACAGAATAACAGATAACAAGTAGTGAGTCACAAAATCGCGGAGTCATACAGTCATAGAGATGGACAGCATGGAAACAGACCCTTTGGTCCAACCCGTCTATGCCGACCAGATATCCTAACCTACTCTAGACTCTTTCTCAAACACTTGGCCCATCTCCCTCCAAATCTTCCCATTCATATACCCATCGAGCTGCATTTTAGATGTTGCAATTGTACCAGCTTCCACCACTTCCTCTGACAGTTCATTCCATTCATATACCACCCTCTGAGTGAACAAGTTGCCCCTTCGGTCTCTTTCATATTACCTCTCACACTAAACCTATGCCCTCTAGTTCTGGTCTCCCCACCCCAAGGAAACGGCTTTGTCTAGTTATCCTATCCATGCCCGTCATGATTTTATAAAACTCAATAAGGTCACCCCTCAGCCTCTGATATTCCAGGGAAAACAGCCCCAGCCTATTCAGCCTCTCCCTGTAGCTCAAATCCTCTAACCCTGGCAACCTCCTTGTAAATCTTTTCTGAACCCTTCCAAGTTTCACAACATCCTTCCGATAGGAAGGAGACCAGAATTGCACGCCATATTCCAACAGTGGCCTTACCCATGTCCAGTCCAGCCACAACATGACCTCTCAATGCCTATACTCAAAACTCTGAACAATAAAGGAAAGCATACCAAACGCTGCCTTCATTATCTTATCCACCTGCCACTCTACTCTCACGGAGCTACGAAGCTGCAGTGCAAAGTCTCTTTGTTCAGCAACTCTCCCTCGGACCTGACCATTAAGTGTATGAATCCTGCTCAAATTTTCTTTCCCAAAATGCAGCGCCTCATGTTTATAGAAGTGGAATAGAATTGAAGGTTTTGGGTTGTTTTTGAAACATGCCAGTCACATATACATGGAAGTGAGTTACACGTTGGAATCTAATCAAGAGGGTTCCGAGTGATTCATAAAATCCCGACAGTGGGGAAACAAGCCCTTCAGCCCAAAAAGACCACACTGACCCACAGAAGAATAACCCATCCAGATCCATTTCCCCACATTTACCCCTGACTAATGCAACTCACCTACACATCCCTGAATACCATGGGCAATTTTAACAGGGTTTGGATTGAATGGTTAATATACAAACTAACAGATACCCAGGAGTGTGATACAGACTGGAATCTAATCAAAGGATTGAAGTGGCTAATGTACAGAGTCCCTTAAAATTGGAAGTCAGTTACAGATTGGAATTTTATCAAGGGGATTCGGGATGATTTTGTGTACAATAACAGATACCCCAGAGTATGTTACAGACTGGAATCTAATCGAGGGTTTCAGTGTGGTTTATATGCAGAACAACAGGTAGCCCGGAGTGAGTTATAGAGTTACAGAATCATCGAGATATACATCATGGAAACAGACCCTTCGGTCCAATCTGTCAATGCCGACCAGGTATCCTAACCCAATCTAGTTCCACCTGCCAGTACCTGGGACATGTCCCTCCAAACCCTTCCTATTCATATACTCATCCAAATTCCTCTTAAAAGTTGCAATTGTACCAGCCTCCACCACTTCCTCTGGCAGCTCACTCTATACACGTACCACCTTCTGCGTGAGAAAGTTGTCCCTTAGGTCTCTTTCATATCTTTCCCCTCTCAAACTAAACCTATGCCCTCTAGTTCTGGACTCCCTTATCCCAGGGTAAACGTCGATATGGTCACCCCTCAGCGTCCGACACTCCCGGGAAAACAGTCCCAGACTGTTCAGCCTCTCCCTGTAGCTCAAATCCTCCAACCCTGGCAACATCCTTGTAAATCTTTTCTGAACCCTTTCAAGTTTCACAGCATCTTTCCGATAGGAAGGAGACCAGAGTTGCATGCAATATTCCAAAAGTGACCTAACCAATGTCCTATATAGCCACAACATGACCTCCCAACTCCTGTACTTGGTACTCTGACCAATAAAGGAAAGCATACCATACGCCTTCTTCACGATCCTATCTACCCATGACTCCACTCTCAAGGAACTATGAACCTGCGCTCCAAGGTCTCTTTGCGCAGCAACACACCCTAGGACATTACCATTAAATGTAGAAGTCCTGCTAAGATTTGCTTTCCCAAAATGCAGCACCTCACATTTATCTGAATTAAACTCCATCTGTCACTTCTCAGCCCATTGGCCCATCTGGTCCAGATCCTGTTGTAATCTGAGGAAACCCTCTTCGCTGTCCACTACACCTGCAATTTTGATGTCATCTCCAAACTTACTAACTGTACCTCTTATGCTCGCATCCAAAACATTTATATATATGACAAAAAGTAGAGGGCCCAACACTGATCCTTGTGGCACTCCACTGGTCACAGGCCTCCAGTCTGAAAAACAACTCTCCACCACCACCCTCTGTCTTCTACCTTTGAGTCAGTTCTGTATCGAAATGGCTACTTCTCCCTGTATTCCATGAGATCTAACCTTGCTAATCAGTCTCCCATGGGGAACCTTGTCGAACACCTTACTGAAATTCATATGGATCACATCTACTGCACTGCCCTCATCAATCTTCTTTGTTACTTCTTCAAAACACTCAATCAAGTTTGTGAGACATGCTTTCCCAAGCACAAAGCCATGTTGACTATCCCGAATCAGTCCTTGCCTTTCCAACTTCATGTACATCCTGTCCCTCAGGATTCCCTCCAACAACTTGCCCACCGCTGAGGTCAGGATCACCGGTCTATAGTTCCCTGGCTTGTCTTTACTGCCCTTCTTAAACAGTGGCACCACGTTTGCCAACTTCCAGTCTTCCAGCATCTCACCTGTGACTATCGATGATACAAATATCCCAGCAAGAGGCCCAGCAATCACTTCTCTAGCTTCCCACAGAGTTCTCGGGTCCACCTGATCAGGTCCTGGAGATTTATCCATCTTTAACCATTTCAAGACATCCAGCACTTCCTCCTCTGTATATCTGCAACATTTTGCAAGATGTCACCATCGATTTCCCTGCAGTCTATATCTTCCATATCCTTTTCCACAGTAAATACTGATGCAAAATATTCATTTAATATTTCCCCCATTTTCTGTGGCTCCACACAAAGGCCGCCTTGCTGATTTTAGAGGGGCCCTATTCTCTCCCGAATTACCCTTTGTCCTTAATATATTTGTAAATGCACTTTGGATTCTCCTTAATTCTATTTGCCAAAGCTATCTCATGTCCGCGTTTGGTCTTCCTGATTTCCCTCTTAAGTGTACTCCAACTTCCTTTATACTCTTCTAAGGATTCACTTGATCTATCCTTTCTATACCTGACATATGCTTCCTTCTTTTTCAGAACCAAACCCTCAATTTCTTTAGTCAGCCAGCATTTCCAATAACTACCAGCCTTCCCTTTCAACCCTGACAGGAACTTACTGCCTGGAATCTAATCGCGGGGTTCAGGATGGTTTATGTACAGAATAAGAGATAGCCCAGAGTGAGTTACAGCCTGGAATCGAATCGAGGTGTTCATGGTGATTTATATACAGAATAACTAATAGCCCGGAGTGAGTTACAGCCTCGAATCGAATCGAGGGGTTCAGGGTGGGTTATATACAAAATAACAGATAGCCCAGAGTGAGTTACAGCCTGGAATATAATCGTGGAGTTCAGGGTGGTTTATATACAGAACAGCAGACACCCCGGAGTGATTTTCAGCCTGCTATCTAATCGCGGGGTTCAGGATAGTTTATATACAGAATAACAGATATTCTGGGGTATGTTACAGTCTGGAAGCTAATTGAGGGGTTCAGGGTGGTTTATATGCAGAATAACAGATACCCCGGAGTGAGTTACAGCCTGGAATCTAATTGAGGTGTTCAGCGTGGGTTATATACAGAATAACAGATAGCACAGAGTGAGTTACGGCCTGGAATCTAATCGAGGGGTTCAAGGAGGTTCGTATACAGAATAACAGGTAGCCCGGAGTGTGTTACTGCCTGGAAGCTAATCAATGTCTGTTCACTTTAAGATAGGAAGGGTTTTGCTGAATCGAAAGTACAGCCACAGATGCCAGCTAAAGGTCAGACTGTTCCAAATGTAACAATTAGCTGTGAAATGGAAGCCTGAGTTTTGGTTGCTGTTTTGACAGCAATTCAAATCCAATCAAAGACTTTAAATAATGCTCAGAATATCCGAAGCCAATGAAATTTGAATATTATTCTTCGTACACCAGGAAATCAATCAAATTATGAGAATTATTGTATCATGGGAAGTAAATAAACCCAGCATTTTGAAAATAGAGGGAGAGTCACTGTCATCCAACAGCAGATTAACTGCTGTAGAGCAGGAGTGCTAACTGGCCATCTCAAACACTCTCTATCAAAGACACATGTTCATGTAAACCTACTTGCAATACAAAAAAAAAACCCGGGGAGATCAGCAGCTGGAAGAGTGAGCACAGCGGGGAAGGTAGAGACTGTATGGTCTTGAGATTGTAATGTTATATATGTGGGTTGTTGGAACAGCATATTTTTTACAGAGTTGGAGTCAGATAGTAAGTAGGTAAGAAAAGAGGGGCTTGTATTTGCGAATAGTTTTTGTTTAGTGTTCACTATTAAAGTTAAGAAACAAACTTGATAATTTTTGTTTAAATAGTGGAATGTAGGAGATCTGTGTAACTCGTATATTAACAGATTACGATGTGAGGCGAGCTTTTCTGGGTGTTTGGTTTTAATTAACAAAGGGGTTTGACTCCACCTTGTAAATATCCATCCACGCTAACCCCATTTCCCTGCAGTTGGCCCATATCCTTCTAGTCCTTTCCTATCCACATATGTATCCAAATGCTTTTGAAACGTTGTTAATGCATCCCCCTCAGCCACATCTTCTGGCAGCTCATCCACATACCAGCCATTTATGTAAATAAATGGTCCCTCAGGTTCCCTTTTATTCCTTACCCTTTAACCTTAAACTGATCCCCTCTCGTCCTCGATTCTCTAAACTTTGGAAAAGACTGAGAGCATTCATCCTATCCATATCCCTCATGATCTTATACAGCTCTATAAGGTCCCCCCCCACCCCCCCACCCCCTCAGTCTCCTACACTCTAAAGAAAAGGTCCTAGCTTGTCCAACCTCTCCCTATAAGTCAGACCATTGCGTACTGGCAATGTCCTTGTAAATTACTTCTGCTCTCTTTCTAATTTAATAACATCCTCCCCATAACAAGTTGACAAAACTGAACACAATCCTCCAAGTGCTGCCTTATGTAACTGCAACATAAATTCCCAACTTCGATACTCAATGTCCTGCCTGACGAAGGCCAGTTGCCAAAAGCCTTCTTCACTGCCCTGCCTACCTCTGATTCCACTCTCAGGGAACTATGCACCTGAATTCCAAGGTCTCTCTGCCCACTACACCCCTTAAGGCCCGCCAATTCAATGTGAAACTCCTACCTTGATTTGAGATTCCAAACTGCAACACCTCACACATCTATATTAAATTCCATTTGCCATTTCTCAGCCCACCTCCCCACCTGATTAAGGTCCTGCTGCAATTTCTGATAAACGTCCTCATTGATCATGCGGCCATTTATTTTATTGTCATCTGCAAACTTACTAATCATGCCTTGTATATTCTCATCCAAATCATAGATAACAAAAGCTGTGGACCCAACCTCCAGTCTAACAAGCATCCTTCCACTAAACCCTCTGCTTCCTACCATCAACCCAACTGTGTATCCAATTGGCCAGTTCCCCCAGTATTCTACATGATTGAACCTTCCTGAGCAGCCTGCCATGTGGAAACTTATCAAAGGCCTTACTGATATCCATAGAGACTACGTTTACCGCTCTGCCCTCATTAACCTTCTTGGTCACTTCACCAAAGGACTCTAAGAAATTTGGCAAGCATGATCTCCCACTCACAATTTTATGCTGACCCGTCTGAATCAAACCCTTTGTAAGTAATGGGTGAAGTCAATGGTATGCTGTCCTTCATTGTAAGACGATCCGAGTACATAAGTAAAGCCATTTCCTGCTGTTGTAGAGCCTTGCTGAGAGAGCATTTGGAGCACTCTCTACAGATTTGGTCTCCTTTCGAAGGAATGATCTCCTTACCACAGACACAGGTGATGGTAACATGCGGATAGAGTGAATAAGCTGAGTGTTTTCTCTGTAGAGCTGTGAGAGACGAAGAAATTATGATGCTGAAACACGAGGTGTGGCAGCGATCACTTATTTCCAAAAGAGACATTGACAGGGAGAGAAATTCCATACTTTACCCAGGATTGATTGGTTTGATTTATTGTCACGTGGACCTCAGTACAGGGAAACACTTTATTTATGAGCAGTGGAGGCAGGTCATAGTAAGCATGGCCAGACAGACCATAGGGTGGAAATAGACTCGGACAGAGTAAGCGATACAGGTTACACTGAACAGGACGTGTACTAGACAAGATGAACATGAACACGATCAGCATTATTTGAACTTAGAGAGTTCATTCATCAGTCTAACGTGGCTTTCCTAACAGTTTATATGCCTAAATTAACTCTCTCCATGTTATTGTGCAGTCGGTGTGTGAACCCTGTACTGAATGTCAGGTTGCTCACAATCCCCAACAGCAGCCACATTACCTTCCATCTGAAACAGGTAGCCATTTCCACCAGCTTCCACTCTACATAGAGAACACCAGTCTGTCTTCTCAGAGATGAAAGATGCCTTCTTGAGACTTCGCACAAGACATATGGCTTCCCTGCTCACCACAAGAAAACCATGTTAAAGTCCCACATGCGTATCATGAGCAACGGAGCCACGAGGAACAACGTGGCACAGTCTGTCTGTGCAGCCTCTGCCCCACTTGTTCTACATGTTAGAGCATCATTTAGGAAAAACTTAAGATTGCCGATGCTGGAGATCAGAGTAGAGAGTCGATTGCTGGAAAAGCACAGCGGGTCAGGCAGCATCCTTGAAGCAGGAGAATCGACGATTTGGGCATAAGACATTCATCAGGAATCAGCATCAATTACCTCATTCTGCCCCCGTGTAAGTGCATTGAGGTGGGAATGGCCTCCTGCTGTTCCTGTATAAGTGACTCAAGGGACTGACTGGCTTCTTCCTTGTCCAATTGGGCAGGGCCAAGGGCCTGACTGGGTTATACCTGGTTTCTGTTTGACAGCTCGATGTGCTGACAAGTGTGATGAGGCTGCAGATTTAAGAGGTTATGTTGTCCGGGTTTCTTTTAAGAGGGATTGAACGATCGTTACCAAGCTGGCTAGTTAAGACACTTGAGTAACAGCTAGGGAGGCCTTAGGTTAATTTTAATGCAGCCTGAATGGGTGTGGCCAGCTCTCACAGATTAGGATCTCTGGGTTTTGGTTTCTCAGTAACATCAGAAACTATGGAGTCTCCACAGAGTTGGAAGCTTCAGTGGATGTCTCCTGGCTACTACTCTCTCTGAATTTTCTCTTGATGCTGTTTATAATTCCTGGATTGGAGAAATGTTTGTGACATTCTGTGTCTGAATATTTCTTTTTGCCAAGGGCTGTGTTTATGGGATTTACCAATATTGGAACAGTTCATTAGTAATAGTTCCTAGATCTATTATTTTGTTAAGCTGCCCAATAAAATTACGTTATTCTAAATTCCTCTTTCTGTGGTATTATTTCTTCTTTCGTGTTGAAATGGATGGTATTTTGCTTACCATCGAGTAATTTGACCAGTCACATTGCATCTGGAACAGAAACTTTACATTTCCTTTAAAATAAAAAAAACATTCGAGTCTAGGCTATTACCGTCAAATATTTTCGAGGGGCTCTGGTGTGGTCCATCACACTAGACTCCTTCTCTTCCTGAGTAATAGGCTGGAGGCACTGAATGGGCTATCCCTGTTCATCTCCAATAGTGTCAATGGGCTGAATGACTTCCTCATATTCCTCTGAAACCAGACTGAGGTTCTGAATGAACTCTTGTTTTACTATGGCAATGCGCAGTGTCAGACAGTGCTGTGATATGAATGTTACTGATACTTTAACAGAACAATCCTTAATGGAGCCTGGGTCTTGCTGCACACGGACACAGACCAGCTCAGGAGGTGACGGGGGACAAAACGTTCTGAACATTGTGGAATCTTCAGTGACCATCCCCACTTCTGATCTTATGGTGGGGAGGGTGAGGGTGGGGAGACATTGATGAAGCAGCTGAAGATGTTTGTGAAGAGGAAGCTACCCTGAGGATCTCCCACAGAGGTGACCCAGGACTGAGATGATGAACATCTTCCTTTGTGCCATGTTTGACTCCAAACACTGGAGACTTTACTCTGATTCCCATTAAGTCCAGTTTTGTTAAGGTCCTTTATGTCAACAGAAGGCAACCACTGCCTTGATATCGGGGCCAGTCATTTTTATCTGAACCCTTTTCTCAACCTCTTTTGTTCACATCAATAAGCCATGATATTGGAGCAGCAAGTGTTTTCTTCAAACAGGTGGGATTGAATGTTAGGATTTCTCTTCTCAAGAGTGTTCGGGGAGCTAGATGACTGAAAGTATTTAAAGAGGAGGTAGATGGACATTGACCTGTCAGAGAGTTGAAGTCTATGAAGAATTGGGTTTGAAAGAGGATTTGAGGCCAGGAGCAGATCAGCCATGATCTTAGTGAAGGGCAAGACAGGTTTGGGGAGTGAACGACCTGCCCCTGTTTCTGATGTTCTCACATTCTGTTAGTGGAAAGTTTGTGGGTGTTATTTTTATGAATGTTCTGGTATTGCATATTGCAGTCAGGGAGACCAGATGATTTTGTGAGCCATCTCTGGGTGAGGTATGTGAGCTGTATTCACACTGAATCTGGGTCTACATCATGACCAACAAATGGAGCACAGGCTGCAGATAGGGGAATGTTTCTAAAGAGAGATGAGGGGCCTCTTTCATACCCAGCCTGGATTTTCCAATTACATTTCTCAAATCATCTCAAACCGTGTGGGACAGTACTGAGGGACTGAGTGGTCGCCTGTGTTTCTGTGCAACAGATTATAGGAGTAAGTAGCCTCCAATTATTCCTGTCTAGCAGGTTTGAGGGGCTGAATGGAACACAGGAACATGAGACTGAGGAGCAGGAGTGGGTCATTAGATACTTTGAGCCTCCTCCACCAGGCATTAAAATTGTAGCTGATCAGGTTGTGGTCTCAGCCCCACTTTCCTGTCTGCGTCCCATTGTGCACTTCTTTGTCAAATATTTAACTAACGCAGCTTTCAATCAATGTGAACACAGAGACACGATAACCTTCCACTGAAGAGAATTCCGACTTGAAAAGTCCTTTCAGAATTATTAGTCATGCCTCTTATAGAATCAGAGAGTCATGCAGAACGGAAACAGACCCATTAATCCAATCTGTTCACTCCGTTCAGATATCAAATCTGATCTCGTCCCATTTGCCAGCATTTGGTAAATATCCATCCTCTTTCACATACTTTTTAAATGTGCGATTGTAACTGCCTTCACCACTTCCTCTGACAGAACTTCCTGTACACACACCACTCTCTGTGTGAAACATTTATCTTCAGGCCTCTTCTAAATCATTCGCCCTCTCCCCTTCAACCTATGCCCTCTTTGTTCTGGAACCCCCTACCCTGGAGAGCAGAACGTGGCTGTTCAGAACATCCATGTCGCTGATGGTCTTATATACCTCTATAATGTCACCTCTCAACCTCTGACACTCCAGGGAGAAACACCTCAACCTAACCAGCCTCTCCCTAAAGCTCAAACTTCTAGTCGTGGGACATCCGTGTCAGTCATTTCTGCAGAAAACCTAGTTGTACGCAGTATTCTTAAAGTGGCCTCACCAACGTCCTGTACAGATACAACATACCACCACAACTCCTATATTCAATGCTCTGACTGATTAAGGAAAATGTGCTAAATGTGTTCTGCACCACTCTGTCTACCTGCGACTCCACTTTCAAGGAACAATGTACCTGCAGCCCTATGCCCCTTTGTTTCACAACATGCCCCAGGACCTGACCATGAAGTATATAATGTCTGCCCTGATTTGCTTTCCCAAAATGCAAAGCTTCATATTTATCTAAATTAAACTTCATCTGTTACCCTTTGTCCTTTTGTCCCATCTAATTGCGGTCTTGTTGTACTCTGAGATAATCTGCTACACCACCTTTCTGATGTCATCTGTATACTTACTAACTATGGCCCAATATTCACATCTAAATCCTTCACATAAATCATGAAATGCAGTGACCTCAGTACTGATTCTTACAGCACACTGCTGCTCACAAGCCTCCAGGTGAAAAATATCCCTCTTCCTTCAAGCCATTTGTGACCAGCTTCCTCTGTGTCTCATGTGACTGAAACTTACTAATCTGTCTACTAATCAGAATGAAGTACTAGCTATGAAGAGAGGCTGAGTAGGTTAGGTTTATTTTCACTCGATAAAAGGAGATTGAGGGGGGACCTGATTAAGGTTTTCAAAATCATGAAGGGTATAGCCAGGGTGGATAGAGACAAGCTTTTTCCCAGGTTGAAGGATTCAATAACGCGAGGTCATGCTTTCAAATTGAGAGGTGGAAAGTTGAAGGGGGATACACGCGGTAAGTACTTCACACAGAGGGTGGTGGGCATTTGGAACGCGTTGCTAGCAGAGGTGGAAGAGGCAGGCACGGTCGATTCATTTAAGATGCGTCTGGACAGATGCATGAGTAGGTGGGGAGCAGAGGAAGACAGATGCTTAGGAATTGACCGACAGATTTAGAAAGGACATTTGGATCGGCTCAGGCTTGGAGGGCGAAGGGCCTGTTCCTGGGCTGAAAATTTTCTTTGCTCTTTGTTCTTTAAATAAACATCTTGCTGAAGTCCATACAGACAACGTCTACCAAACTGTTTTCATCAATCGTCTTTGTCACCTCTTTGAAAAACTCAACCAAATTAATGAGACATGATTTCCCATGCAGAAAGCCATGTTGTCTACTCCGATCAGCCCTTGCCTCCCCAAATGTATGTAAATTGTGACCCTCAGAATCCCCTCCAACAACTTACCCACCTCTGCCATCAGGCTCACCGGTCTATAGTTCCCTGGCTTTTTGGGTCACTGTTTCCTTTTCTAGTCCCACTCCTCCACTGCTCACAACAAATGTTAAATGAAACCAGGTTGGTGATATGGCCGATGATAACGGTCTCAGACTGGGTCAGGGTCAGTTTTAGGAACAAGTCAGGCTAGTTTCTTTAATCTGCTAAAACAAGACGTTTATGATCCAGAGCAATGTTACTCAAACTATGATGGAAAGATGAATGGCAAACTGTTTGGTTATTGCAATAATATAATCAATATTTCCCTTTCTAAAAATGCTGACACACACACACACACACACACACACAGACACACACAAACACACACAGACACACACACACACACACACACACACACACACACACACACACACACACACACACACACACACACACACACACACACAGACACACACACACACACACACACACACACACACACAGACACACACACAGACACACACACACACACACACACACACACACACACACAGACACACACACAGACACACACACAGACACACACACAGACACACACACACACACACACACACACACACACACACACACACATCTCTGCAATTTTAACTTGAAATAACTTGGTCCAAATATTATTGGAACTCATGACAAAGGAAAAATTGTGAGATTGTCCAAAACGTTATTCTGCTTCTGAAGATATTGTACTCACACAAGCTGCTAGCAATGGGATTTCATCCTGGGAGAGTTGGGATTTGGCTGAATTCCCTTTGCTTTAGGCAGTGAGTGGATTCCAGTTAATTCTGGTTAGGGATCTTCCAAAGGGTAGCACGGTGGTTAGCACTGCTGCCTCAATGCACCAAGGACTTGGGTTCGATTCCAGCCTTGGGTGACTGTCTGTGTGGAGTTTGCACATTCTCCCCTTGTCTGTGTGAGCTTCTAATTGGTGATCCAGTTTCCTACCACAAACTGTGTAGGCTCGGTGGATTGGTCATGCTAAATTGTCCGTAGTGTTCAGGGATTTCTAGGTTATGTGCAATAGTCAGGGGTAAATATAGGGAAATGGGTTGGGAAGGTTGGTATGGACTTGTTGGGTCGAAGGGCATGTTTCCACACTGCAAGGATTCCATAAAAATAAGAATGGTAACGATGACTGTAGAGGTTTTTTTTTAGCTCGCACACATTGCTGTGATGAGGAACAATGAAGTAGAGATGAGTGCAATAGGCCATTCCTTCTCAGGCAGATTACATTTTCTCTCTCTCTGAGTTGAATCACACAGTAATGTCATCCTCTCCCAAACTGGACCATGTGAGGTCTCCTTATATATTGTCCAAACTATGTTTCCATCACATTCCCTGTTCCATGTAGGTGCATCATTGCTGCTGTCATACACAGTGCCATACCCTTCTCAGAAAATGGTCTCGGCCGATTTGAAGATATTTTTATATGTCCCTGCATCATTAAAAAATAAAAATGTTTAATTTATTCAGAATACCTGTGTTAAACTGAATGCATTTTTTAAAGAAATACAGAAATTGCTGAAAAAGTGCGCCAGGTCTCTCAGTACCCAGATGCTGTAGTTGTACCAGCCTCACCACTTCCTCTAGCAGCTCATTCCATACGCACACCACCCTCTGTGTGAAATGGTGCCCTTTAGGCCTCCTCAAAACCTTTCCCCTCTCACTTTCCACCAAAGCCCTCTAGTTTTAACCTGGGGAAAATCCCCTGACTACTCACCCTATCTATGGCCATTTTGATTTTATAAACCTTTACTGCTGCAAAATGTGACTCCAATCAACACGAATGGCTGTACTTTCAGTCATCCTGGGCCTAAATTCTGAAATTCAATTATGACACCTCTTCCTTCTCCATCAGGTCACAATTCTAAATCCATTTTAATCAGTTTGTTCAGATGTATCCTGAGACACTTCTGTGGGCTTTACGCCTCGACCTTTGTGCCCAGAGGCAGGGACACTAGCATCACTCAGCAATACCCATAAAGCTGTAACATTATTCTCCTGTGTGTTTGTTCATCAGACTGTCCTGACATGCTGGGACATACCTCTGCAACAGGCAGGACTTGAATCCAGGCCTTCTATCCCAGAGCTAGGAACACTACCACACAAATTCAGGAATTGGAATCAAATCCAGGGCTCTGGCTCAGAGACAGGGACACTACTCCCCACACTACCATACCCAAATTTTAGGTCATATTTTAGTGCCCACTTTCAGCTTGATGTGGATTTATTATAATCAGGTTACTATTACTGAATTACAAACAACACTTTGTATTAATAAATAAATGCAAGATATTTGTCTCAACTGTAGGATATCGAGTGTACTTGCGATGCTATCGAAATTAACTATAAACATCTTTAAGTGCTATTATCTGTAGTCTGCAATATTAAGGCAAGAAATCCTGCAGCCACTCTCTGCCCAATGAAGGGTCTCAAATAGATATTTATTACTGAACACCAGAGGCGAAGGAAGAGCTTAATTTCTGGCCCCAAAACACCGATCACTCTTCCCAACTCTCACATGTGACTCACCTTTTCCTAAAACCATGAAATGATTACTGTCCAGCCTCTCCTCCCCACTGACTGTGTCTGCAATTTTTCCCTCCTCCCCCAACCACAGAAGGCAAACCAAGCTCAGAGTCTTTGTGAAAATCAAGGCCAGAGTGTGCAGGCTCCTGGAGAGGGATGGGCACTTTAAAATTGAAGGGGAAGGGTGAGGTGGCAGTAATATCACTCACTGTACTGAGGGGTGGCTGATAGAGTTTAGTTTGGATTAAAGCGAGGGATTGGATTTGGTAAATCAAACAACAGCAGGACCTAAACAATTAAAAGAAGAGCCTTTGGCAGTGCTGTAACACAGAAACCTAGGCCGTCAGGTTTAATTCTTTAAAATTTGCATCTCATATAGATAGTGTGGTTATAAATGTGTTTACCACACTTTCTTCATAGGACAGACCTTTGAGTATCGGAATGGGGATGTCATGTTGTGGTTGTACAGGACATTGGTGAGACCACTTCGAGAATACTGTGTCCAGTCTGGTAACCCTGCCCGCTCATTCCATAGGCACACCACCCTCTGGGTGAAAACGCTGCCCCTTAGGTCACTTTTAAATGTTTCCCCTCTCACCTTAAGCCTATGTCCTCTAGTTTTGGACTCCCCGTACCCTTAGAAAATTCCTTGACGATTCACTTTGATATTACCGACGTTGATATTATTAAGCTGGAGAGGATTGAGAAGAGATTAACCTGGATGTCGCTGGGAAACGAGGGAGTGAGCTATAAGGAGAGACTGGATCGGCTGGACATTTTTTCACTGAAGAATATGTGATTAAGCAGTAACTTTACAGATGTTTATAAAATAATGAGGGTTACAGAGAAGCTGAAGGACTGATGTCTTTTGCCTAGAGTTGGGGATTCAAAACTGAGGGATATTTTAAGGTGCGAGGGAAAAAGTTTTACGAAAGTCAAGAGAGTTAATTATGTTAGACAGAAGCTGGCTTGTGTGTGGAATGAACTTCCAGAGGAAGTGGTGAAAGCAGGGACAGTTACAACGTTTAAAGTACATTTAGATCAGTACATGGATAAGACATCAGTTTGGATGGTGCTGTGAGCAACTGCCCTCTCCCTCCCCATCTCTGAATGAATCCCTGTTGGTTTTCACCCTCTGCCAATGTCTGTGCAGTGGCGTGGGGAGGCCAGCAGAGCGTGGCATTGCATCACTTTAAGCACCACAGAGACTGGCAGACCTGCCCCACACAGGGACACACAGATATACACACACAGCAATTGTTAGGGCGCGGCGTGAAGCTCATCTGGTAATTTAAATGAAACATAAAGAAATACTCAATTCGCCTCGTAAACTGTTAAAATATGTGGGACAGATCTGCCAAATTCCACTGTTTAAATAAAAACATCAATTTATTTTTTTCATTCTGAAAGTGAACATTTTACATGAACTATTCACAATTCTGGGACCCTCTTTCTCTTAACTTCTTATTACCCGACTCCAGCTCTATAGCAATATACTGTTTCTGGGTTTTCTATCCTTTCATACAAGAGGTGCTTGTAAGCTCTCAGTTCAGAACAGCATTCCCTCTCTGTTCCAACTTCATCACATTGTACCCTGATGAATATCGATAAGTGGGACCTATCCGATTTCTCTTGTTCTGTGGTTTGTCAATATTTCATTTGCTCCGTCTGGTGTGTGTCAGGATTTTTGTTGCTCCATTGATAGCATGTCATTATTCGACTTTGTCCATAGGAATATATCAGTATTTCACTTGCTCACACTCGTGTATGTGGGGCAGGATTTCAGTTGTTTCATGGGGACTGTGACACTATAACAATCTCAATGTTTGTAGATGGCACCGAACCTGGAAGAACTCTGAAGTCTATGGAGGAGAGTGTGGAACTCTAACAGGACAGTAACACGTTGGAGTAGTGTTCAGGTTTATGGCAGATGGGGATCACTGCAGAGCAGTTTGAGGTGATACACTTTGGTAGGAAAGACAATGAAAGACGATTTAAAACAGGCTGTGCCATTATA
Organism: Chiloscyllium punctatum; assembly: GCF_047496795.1. Lineage (NCBI taxonomy): Eukaryota > Metazoa > Chordata > Chondrichthyes > Orectolobiformes > Hemiscylliidae > Chiloscyllium > Chiloscyllium punctatum. The sequence goes on from NC_092754.1 coordinate 67,656,234, forward strand.
AAGGGGCTGCAGGAGCAGAGAGTCCTGGGTGTTTCTGAGCACAGATTGTTGAAGATATCAGGACAAGTGGGGACAGCAGTAACTATCACAGATTAGTTTCAGTATCTGAGCTGTTTACAAGGGGAGGTGTAGGAGGGAGTCACCGTGCTCCCTTCCTGGGAGGTGGTGGTGACGATGTGTTGTGAGCCCACCCTCCTGCCCACCGAGACCGTGGGGATTCCATTCGTACCAGCTCGACACAAAAGGGAGATGGCATCAGGGCCACGGCTTCTAAGTTGTGCCAGGGGGAAATGGAACTGCCAGTGGGTTTAAAGTTAGAATTGCCCTTCACTGAACATTGCTCCTTACTCGGTTGGTGGGATGTGGATGTTTCAGAATCTCCACACGAGGTGTCCCGGTCCTCTCCGGCTCGTACCAGGGTCCTCCCCACATGGCGGGGGGAGGGGGTGAGGGAACGGATATCGTGCACTCCACCACCCGGCTTGGCCCTTTCTGTCCTGTTCCAGGCTGTTTCTCCTGAAATGGGAGAAAGGGAGGGGTGGAGTTCGGGTGGGAGTGGGTGCCCCTGCTGTTAGTGCTGGTGTAGGTGGGAAGAGGGTCATGGTGAGGATTTGAGAGGGAGTCTGTCGACAGCGTTGTATCAATTCAGTGTTATTGATGTGGGGGTAAAGTGGACGGGGTGTGAGAGAGAGAGAGAGAGAGAGAGAGAGACAGAGACAGAGAGAGAACGTGCTGCATGCAGCAGTGAGTGTGGTGGACCATGAGCCTTGTTCGGGGGTTGGTGTGATAACAGACATACAGTGAGTGTGAGGGAGCAGAGAAAATATTGTGACCCTTATCCTGACAGAGTGGGGAAGGTTATTGATGTTTGTCCTGTATTTGCTGGGCATTTCCTCAGACCGCAGATACTGCACTGAGCTGGGTGGGGAGCTGAGACCATGCTCGGTGGATCTGGTGGTGTGGCCGCCTCTGGGAAGAGAATGGTCCCCCTCTGTACTAGCCCATTCACCAGGACCTCCGTGTCCCTGTCGACAAACCGTGGTGTAATTGCCCCTTATCTGCCATGCTCGGGGTAAACTGTGCAGTGCAGCTCCTAACAGGAAAGCTCAACCGTGTGCCCCTTTGGCCTTTTTAAGATGGCGCCAGTGCCAGTGTTTCCCGAATATCCAAGGGCATCCAGGCGATGGTGAGTACCTCCAACAATGATGGGTGGGAGATTAGGACTGTCATTGAATGAGAGGGACACCATGGGGTGGGGTGGGGTGGGTAGTTAATGACATGAGTTCGATAAGATAGCAACAGGAAACTTGCTCGGCCTCGTGTGGATGATTCCTCTGTCACACTCAATGAAAATGGCACTGAGACAAATTATTGTTAGATGTAGCCCATTGAGTCAAAGACTCTGCTGACCCTATACCCAGATACAAAGCTGCAGAACAAATACTCATCCAAAACTCTGCACCATCTGAACTCCCACCAACAGCCTGTTCACCTATCATTCCTGGAAACATTTGCTCATTTTACTGGATGCTGTTAAAATAATTTCATTTCAGCATTCTGAAACTTGGCAACACATCATTCCATAACACTGTCTCTAAGTCTCCCCCTCTATTTCCCATACCCCTCCCATTTGTCATTGTTCAAACTGATTCCCCTTCCATCTCTGTCTCTGTGGCAGTGATGTTCACACCTATGGCACCCCCTTGTCACAGCACAATGGAGATATGGAGCTGTAAATGGGTGGGAGCGGCACATCCTGTCACTTCCAGCGTGGGCTGCAAGTTTCCCCACATTGGGCAGGGATCTAACACAGTGTTACTGAGCAACGCACTGGGGTGGGGTACACAGTCCTACATGCTGGGAGGGTAACTGCTCCTGGGTTACACATAAATGCACTGGGGTGGGGTACACAGCCCGACATGCTGGGAGGGTAACTGCTCCTGGGTTACACATAAATGCACTGGGGTGGTGTACACAGTACTACATGCTGGGAGGGTAACTGCTCCTGTATTACAGATCAATGCACTGGGGTGGGATACACAGTTCTACATGCTGGGAGAGTAACTGCTCTTGGGTTACACATCAATGCACTGGATTGGTTTACACCGTCCTACATGCTGGGAGGGTAACTGCTCCAGGTTACAAATTGGTGATCACTGCGCAGATACCAGTGCTGGACAGATATCTAATCCGGGTATATCAATCAATGCAAGGGTGTGGTCTCCACTGCTTCCCACACCGAACAGGCAGGAGGCTGGTGGAACACAGCAAGCCAGGCAGCATCAGGAGGTGTGAAGTTTGTCATTTCGGGTGTAAACCTTCTTCAGGTCTCCTGCAGAAGGGTTACTCCCAAATCGTCGACTTCTGCACCTTCTCATGCCGCCTGGTTTGCTGTGTTCTCCCAGATTCCTGCCTGTCTACTTTGGATTCCAGCATCTGCAGTTTTTTTGACTCTATCCCAGCTTCCCATACTCGACAGATGGTTTAAAGATAAATGCTCTGACATGATCTGCGCAGTGTTCCACTCGGGACAGATTGCTGGGTTGTACTGAGTTTTACACTGGACTGGTGTGCACAGTGTTCCACGGTGAACAGATATCTCCCTCTGGGTGTATGGTGTCTGGGCTGGTTCTGTGAGGTGGATTGAGAATGTGGTATATCTAACCGTTTCAGCTGATCTGGCAATGCATTTGGTTCCCATTCCTGTGATTGGACCCTCCATCTCTCACACCATTAACATTACAGTGTACCCATGCACATAACACAGTGGGCAGGTCTTCATATTTGAGGCTCAGACTTACCCTCCACCAGGACTGTGTGCTGGCTGCTCCTACAGATACTGTTAGGGACAGATCCCTCTGGGACAAGGGATTGGGTGAGAATGTTTCCCTCTTGTTGATTCCCCCATCATTTGCCCCAGTCTGGTCTGCTGTGTATGTGAGGTCTCTCCCAGCTCAGTCAGGGGTGGACCTATGGGGACACTCTTGGTGATGGACATTGAAGTCCAACACCCAGAGGACGGTCAGTGTCCTTATCACCCTCAGTGCTTCCTCTGATTTGTTTCCAACCTCGAGGGAACCGAGATATCACGGAAGGGGCAGGAATGACCGTCCTCAGGCGATTTCCTTGACCATTTGTGACCTGTTACCATGAGCCTTCCCGGGCTCTGGAATCAATGTTGGGGAATTTCAGGGTAACTCCTTCCCTGATTGTATCCCAGGGAGTCCCCACCGCTGGTGGGTCTGTCCTGCCGGTGGGACAGGATATACCCAGGGATGGGGATGGGGCTTCATGAAACATGACCCATCAGGCCTGGTCCCGTGAGTATGACGGTGTCAGACTGTTTCCTGACTGGGAGTGTGGTGCTGGAAAAGCACAGCAGGTCAGGCAGCATCCGAGGAGCAGGGGAATCAATGTTGCGGGCATAATCCCTTCATCAGGAATGAGGCTTGTGGGCCGGGGGGGTGTTGAGATAAATGAAAGGGGGCTAGGGCTAGGGCTAGGGCTGGGGCTGGGGGGATGGAAGCTGGGTATGTGATCGGTAGATGGAGGTGGGGGAGAGGTGATTGGTCAGAGAGGAGTGTGGTGTGGACATGGTGGGAAAGATGATGGACAGGTCAAGGAGTTCCCCGAAACATTCTGTCCCCGACATTCTATAACTGACATTCCCCGGAACGTTCTTTCCCCGACAGTCTATAACTGACATTCCCCGGAACGTTCTGTCCCTGACATTGATTGTGAACGGCCGGACATCAGTGAATTGAACAAATGATAAGATCCCGAGGGAAGAGATCCCATTCCAGGGAGAAGGAGATACTGTTCCGAAGGCACCTCAGGCAGTTAAAGGGGTGGGGGGGGGGGGGGGGGGGGAATACGTTTTTCCTGCGTTTACATTTCTCCACGACACAGGATTGACCACAATTTAGACCAAAATACAGGAATTCCCAAACTCCGTTTGTCTTCAGGAAACTGGGAGAGAATCCTTCAGGACAGCAACGTTTCCACCCTCCATATTAGGAACTGGGAAGGAGTGACCTGTGTCTGCTCTCGAGTGATCGAGTGTGTGGGGATGTTCTAGAAACCATCTGTCCTTATGGATGTGTCTCTGTGTGCTTGGGGAGGGAGGGTTACTTGTGATTTATGTCAATTTTTGTCAGTAATTCCGACCTTCCCATTTGTTATTCCAGCTCCAATTATTTTAATAAATCCCTGAATACCGGGACACATTTGAAAATCTCACTGGGTCCCCGATCAAACGGGTCCCTTTGCCTTCAGGCTGATGGATAATGGGTTTGTTTTCCTTCCTCACAGTTAACGTAGTGACCATCTACGTCCTGCTTTATAAAGATTGTGGATTGTCTCCATGTGTCAGACGTTACCTGGTGGCCATGGCAGCGGCGGATCTCCTGGTCATTATCCTCGACCTGATCCTGAGACACATTCCCATTGTTTATGAGGAACAGTTTTATTTCCTGAGGTCCTCCGTCCCCGTGTGTAATATCCACGCCGTCCTGCTTTATGCAGCCACTGACTGCTCTGTCTGGTTCACTGTCACTTTCACCTTTGATCGGTTTGTGGCCATTTGTTGCCAGAAGCTGAAAAGTAAATATTGCAGTGAGAAAATGGCGGCTGTGGTTCTGGGAGCAGTGTCTGTGCTGAGCTGTTTAAAGAACATTTTCTGGTATTTTATGCTCACGGCTCGGTACTGGCTGCGGAACGGCCCCTGGTTTTGTGAGGTAACAGACGCTGTTCGATTCTCCATTGTCTGGGTCACAGTTGAGTTCCTCCACCAGATTCTAACCCCGTGTGTCCCATTTCTCCTGATTCTGCTGCTCAATGTTCTCACCGTCAGACACATTTTAGTGACCAGCAGAGCCCGCAGGAGACTCCGCGCTCACACCAATGGGGATCCTCAGTCTGACACTGAAATGAGAAACCGAAAAAAATCCATCATTTTACTGTTTGTTATCTCGGCCAATTTTATCCTGTTATGGTCAATGTTAATGCTTTATTCTATATGGTACCGGATGGATGATATTGGGTATCAGCCTGTGTATCTCGATTACTTTGTGGGGGAATTGGGCTTCATGCTGCAGCTCCTCAGTTGCTGCACAAACACTGCGATTTATGCCGGGATCCAGACTAACTTCAGGCAGCAGCTGAAGAATGTGCTGAAATATCCCTTCACCCAAATCCATCCATCAATTAAATTCCCTCATTAATCAATCCATCCGGGATTTTCTCATTTCAGTTCAGTGTTTCAGCGATGGAGCAGCCTGTCGCTATGGTAACAGACTGAGGGTAGCGCTGGTTTGTCCATCCTTATCCCACAGGGGGGTTACAGGGAAACATTTCAATGTTTCTCACAACTCAGGGGCCAGTGAGAAAAGGCACCATCCCACTGACTGTATCCATCACTTCAACTTGTAACCAATAAAAATGTTGATGAAAGCGTGCCGAGCAGCAGAGTGACCGATGTTGTTGTGTGTCTTTGTGTTGGTGAAGCTGAGCTGGAGAGAGACAGACTCAGCCCCCAAGTCCTGGTCCTCAGGGAATGGGAGGGCACCGCGCTCTGAGCTCAGGAGCTGGGTTTAACTCCCTCTGTCCCACGACTGCAGCCTGGACTCCCCATTACCTCTCCCCTACTCTTTCTCCTCAATTCTCTCTGTCGCTCTCTCGTTCAGCACACACTCTTTTTCCACCCTCTCCCTCATCCCCCCTCTCTCTCGCACCCCCCCCCCCAACCCTGGTTTCTCCACCTTCCTCCACTCTTCCCTCTCACCCCCCTCTCTCTCCCTCCCACAACTCCATCTCTATTTTCCCCACCTCCCACATCGCACACGCAGCCTCACCCCCAGTCTCTGGGACAGAGGGGAGAGGGAAGGACCAGGGAGACAGAGTATGTCAGAGAGAGAGAGAGAGAGAGAGAGAGAGAGAGAGAGAGAGAGAGAGAGGGAGGGAGAGAGATACAGAGGGAAAGAGGGAGCTGGGAGGAGAGAGACACTGAGGGAGGTGGAGAGCAAGAAGGGGGGAGAGAGAGAGTTAGGGTGAGGGTGAGAGAGAGAGTGAGGGCGAGAGAGCGAGAGAGAGAGAGAGTGAGAGGGCGAGAGAGAGAGAGGGCGAGAGAGAGAGAGAGAGAGGAGGGCGAGAGAGGGCGAGAGAGGGCGAGAGAGAGGGAGAGAGAGGGGAGGAGAGAGGGGAGAGAGAGGGAGAGAGAGGGAGAGAGAGGGAGAGAGAGGGAGAGAGAGGGAGAGAGAGGGAGAGAGAGGGAGAGAGAGGGAGAGAGAGGGAGAGAGAGGGAGAGAGAGGGAGAGAGCGAGAGACAGAGAAGGAGGGGCTAACAGAGAAAGAGGGAGGTGGTCGAGAGAGAGAGAGAGAGAGAGAGGGGCGAGAGAGAGAGGGCGAGAGAGAGAGAGGGCGAGAGAGAGAGAGGGCGAGAGAGAGAGAGGGCGAGAGAGAGAGAGGGCGAGAGAGAGAGAGGGCGAGAGAGAGAGAGAGAGGGCGAGAGAGAGAGAGAGAGAGGGCGAGAGAGAGAGGGAGGGCGAGAGGAGAGAGGAGGGCGAGAGAGAGAGGGCGAGAGAGAGAGCGACAGAGAGGGCGACAGAGGGAGACAGAGGGGGTGAGAGAGGGTGAGAGAGGGTGAGAGAGGGTGAGAGAGGGTGAGAGAGGGTGAGAGAGGGTGAGAGAGGGTGAGAGAGGGTGAGAGAGGGTGAGAGAGGGTGAGAGATTGGGGCGAGAGAGAGAGAGGGGCGAGAGAGAGAGAGAGAGAGAGGGGCGAGAGAGAGAGAGAGGGGCGAGAGAGAGAGAGGGCGAGAGAGGAGAGAGGGCGAGAGAGAGAGAGAGAGGGCAAGAGAGAGAGATAGAGGGGGTGAGAGAGGGTGAGAGAGTGGGCGAGAGAGAGAGAGAGAGAGAGAGAGAGAGGGGGGGAGAAAGAGAGAGAAGGGAGGGGTTGAGAGAGGGGAGTGGGTGAGAGAGAGAGGGGGAGAGGGCAAGGAAAAAGAGGGAAGGGGCGAGAAAGAGAGAGGGATGGGGTGGGAGAGAGAGAGAGAGGAGGGAGGGAGCAAGAGAGAGATGGAGGGGGCGAGAGAGCGAGGGGGTGCACGAGAGAGAGAGGGAGGGAACGAGGGGGGGGAGGTGAGAGAGAGAGGGGAGGGGACGAGAGAGTGAGGGAGGGGTGCGAGAGAGAGAAGGGAGGGGGATGAGAGGAGAGAGAGAGAGGGAGGGAGGGGGCGAGAGAGAGAGAGAGGGAGGGGCGAGAGTGAAAGGTGGGGGTGAGAGAGAGTGGGGGCGAGAATCAGAGGTGGGGGTGCGAGAGAGGAGGTGAGGGGGGCGAGAGAGAGAGGGAGGTGGCGAGAGAGAGGGAGGGGTGCGAGAGGGAGAGAGGGTGGGGTGAGAGGAGAGAGGGGAGGGGGCAAGACAGAGAGGGAGGGGGGGTAAGTGAGAGAGGGTGGGGCGAGAGAGAGAGGGA